>NC_080706.1:41077500-41377500 GCF_943734765.1 Anopheles ziemanni | reverse complement strand
TATTTTGTTAGGAGCCTTTAACGAAAGAATTTCGCCACTGTTGGCTAAACAAAAATCATTTCGGATCGTAATGGAAGTCTGAAACATAGTGACCCTACAAGTGATGCTAGTCTCACTTTAACACGTTGCTGCAAAGAAGTAAATATACTTTAAATACTAAACATTTAGATCGCAAAAATACTGATTCCTTTCTTAACTTTATTGCCTCGCAAAAACAGTATGCCATCGGTATTCTGACTCGTGATCATGATTTTGCTTTCAACCTTAACATTTCCAGGAAAAAGTAATATACAACAAACGACATAGCGGCGTTTGAATACGGAACGCCAACCTCCACACTTGCTCCAATGTACGCTTAATAGTACGGCACTTAAAACATTCTAATCAGAAACAAGGCCTTCTACGCTTCTATCCCTTTTTCAGGATTTCGGAAGCTATTGCTTTCTGTTCACATGCGTGCTGATTCTACAATTTCTTCGATAAACTATCCGCCAGCCGAGCCACCTGGCGGTGCTTTTTCTTACTCTTCTTCTTCTTCACGTTCACCCGATGCGTACCAACGCGTTTGACCTCGTTCTGGTGCCGTTCTTTTAGTCCCTGCGCAAGAGCTAGACAATCGTCCTCGGTTGGTTCGATTATGTTAATCTTTGGCACGTTGGCTCGCATCTTTCTCCAGTACCGATCTTGCTCTTCGTTGACCCTTTTTACCACATCTTCCTCGTCTTCCGAACCATCACTGGAGCCCGAGCGCATCAGACTAGCCGGTTTAGCAGGAACCTTCTCCTTCGGTACCTCGTGCGAGACGAGAGATTTCAGTAAACGATTGTTTCTCTTCAAATCGGGCCGATAGTCCTTTCTGTACTTCGCCGCCGGGTCTTTCATTGCTATATCATCCTCGTCGTTTACATCGCTACCGGTTGTTATAGCTCGCTTAAGCTTCTTTTTGTTTTTCCTACCCTTTTTCTTGATTGTTAGCGAACTGTGGTCCAGTTTGCGTATTTTCTCACTCAGCTGATCTAACTCATCATCCAATGATGGCGGAGGCTTAACTTCTTCTTCTATACCATCCTCCTCGGGCAAGATTGAGAACATTGTGGCAACACAATTTGCCAGATCGTTGTCAGTCTGCTTGAGCACCTTTGTTTTCTTCCGGTTCTTCGCCACAACGTAATCCGCATGGTGCACCATATCTTTCACCTCATCATCGCCTGTACCCACCGAGGCTTTTTCGAACCACTTTTGATCGTTGCGTTTCTGTTTCTTAGACCTTTTTCGACCATTACGAGAATGCTGCACCTGCCAGTCATTAGTCTTCATCACAGTCTCAAACTTTTCGTGCTCCAGTTTCTGCAGGAGCTTATTGTTCTGTTCATCAATCCGTGCTAATTTTCCATTTAGCGTTAAACCATGACGCGCCCCTCTGAAACGAAATGTTCCAATGATTGTTGATGTCTTTAACTTGTTTACATAGTGTAGACTAATTGAACTCACTTGTGCGCGGTTCGTCCTCCGCAGGCCGCAAACAGCTGCTCATCCGTAAGCGTTTGGGTTGCTTTAAACTCAATATCTTCCATGTTGATACGATCCGCCACCTCTTGTTCTCCCCCAGTTGCACCTAACATGGAAGCCTTAAGGAATGTGCTGCCATATTTTGTCCCATCTTTTCCGGCCTGTTCCTTCAGCTTCTTCACAGAATAGCTCTTTGTAGATATTTCGACTGCGTCTGCCTGCCGAACGCTAATCTGGCTTCCCTGGGCATGATTGCCTCCTGATTGAACTTGAACATTGCTTGCTGCATCGTTATAAACACGCTCCCACCAATTGTCTGTAAGATCTTTGGCTGGAGCGGCACCTAAGCCTGAGGTGTTGAATTTCAGCGAAGCTTTGATCGGGGCAGTGATTCCGTCAGTATTTTTGCCAAGACCATCACCTACAATAAACACATTCATGAATGAACTTGATTCTGTTAAACGCTGTATTGGAGTCTCACTGTTGTAATTACCTTCTTTCCAACCGTATTTTTGCAGAATATTCTTGGCGAAATCCATTCTGCTACACAAAGCACGTTGCTACTATCCCAAGGATACTCAAATCCAAGCACATGTTTGTTTTAAACACACTGACAGTTGACAGGTGGAAAGTGATGAGAAATGTCAAACAGACGAGCGCTGTGTGAGCGGGTCATTGTTTTTCTCACGATCGGTTTTTACTGTTCCTCTATAATTGTAATTGTTTGCCTAATCAATTAAATTAAGCTCTGGATAATCTATCACATACGTTGTTCTATAATTATTTTAATATCAGGGTTTGAAACAGAATAACATTTTTGTTGCAATGAGCCATTTTGGGTAAAAAAAGAAAGATAAGATGACGAGAGGTTCGACTCCACTTACTTCATCTCACCTACATACCATCTCTCACTATGTGAAAAAGAGTCATGGTGAGGTACTTTTAAAAAAATATTTGTATGTCCATGCGAATTAGGGTGTTGATCATATCCCTACGTTTGTATATCCACGCTTCTAGGAGTAGAACACAAACTTTACAAACAACTTACACAAACAACTTCTTTGAACAAAACACTTTCTTTTTAGCAGATGATGCTTCGAACTGAATACACATAACAGTGTTGAGAATCAATTCAAGCATAATGCTCGTCCTTTCATTTCATGTTTTCTCAAACTCAATTTAAAAGACGTTATACCAAACACAAATTCTTCAATTTCATCATATAAGCACGTGTTTTTATTGAATTTCTCGCTGAGAGCCATAAGAACTTACGTGTATTTGTTTAAATTTCACTATCAATGCTTGTTCTGGCTGTTGCAAAAAGCCTATACACCACCGCCTATAATGAACCCCGAAACAGGTATCGTCCTAGGAATATTATATTATTGTTACAGTACCCTTTACATTACCCATCGGCCTAACCGTTTCGTTTTTGTTCGTTAAAATAAGAGTTTATTTCCTTAGTCATTATTCGATGAATATATGATTGAACCCATAATTTAAGAATTAAAAAAACCCAAAAATATCATGTACACAATTTCTTAGGGAGAAACTATGGGTGCTTAATGTTTAGAAAATATATAAGAGCGAAATATGCATATGAACCGCACCAAAAACAATGTTTTAAATATAAGTGGTTTTACCAACGAATTGTTACGTTGGACTACAAGTTTAATCATCAAGCAATTAACAACACATAAACATAAAAAAAAACACAACAATAAATTGCACTTGTCCTCACATTCTCTGGTTAAAAACTATTCAAATATTTGCATTGAGTTACTTAAATCATCATCTGCGCGATTGAAAAAGGAACAGTTGAAGTTTCTACTGTACAAACAAGTATAGTAAAGGTACACGTGGGTCTGATAGTAGTAAGGAATGGGTTTGGTTTGTCTGGTTTTTTAAATATTTTAGCAATGTTGCACCGCGAAGTATTGGTTAAGTTTGTAGCATGTTTTGTGTTAACTAATTGCTGGGGCACCGAAATGGATGTGAAAAGTGGACTTATCAATAAACAATTCAGTGCTATACTTTGCAATGACAATGTTACGTCCGAACAATGTCCTTCATTGTTCAAATAGTAGAGCCCATCTCAAATCGAAAGTCTCATAGTAATGCGCGGCGAACATGCCCTGTCACAACACTTGTTATTTTTCCTATTTGCCCAGCAATTCGGTTGCATGCGTGTATTGAAATTCCCATGCATTTTACGCAAATAAAGAGCTCTTGCTTCTTTCTACTTATGGTTTTTTTCTCTGCGCCCAACTGGTAATCCGATTAATTACTAGGGGCCAAAGTATGATAAATGCCACCATCGCCGGTGAAACCTCAGCGAAAGGCCACCAGGCAGGATGGGCAGCCCGGCGGTGTGATGAGTACCGATCGGCGGAAGCACTAAGTTTAGCAAACTGCTGTTGCTGTTGATCGCGCAATGCGGTCATCGATTGTTCGATCATGCTGACTCGACTGTTCACCTGTTGCACGCTGGCATTAAGCCGTTCGATTGTACGAGTTATCTGCGCGGCTACCTCTGCATTTATTTGCCCATTAGAACCGTTTTGGAACATTCCAACACCACCGTTAGCCAGTGACACACCGCCCCCGGCTGCACTTGTCGTTCCATTTTGATACAAACGAGCATGATTAACAGCTTCGATAGGACGGAACGAGTTGGCCGTTTCGCTCTCGAAATCGTCATCGTACGTGTCGATGTACTCATCATCACTAAGTTCCGATGGCCCAGAACTGGCTCCATTACTAATTGTAACCAAATTCACGCCAATTTCCACCGGATGGTGCGTATGATTTGACTGGCTGTGTTGGCTGTGACTGTGATATCCATTGATAGCTGTAGGCTTATGCACATGACCGTTGACCATTGGAACCGTATGAGCGGGCATCATGGGTGGCGGAGACGGCGTGGCTGGCGATAAACGTCCCGGACTGGCTTCGCGTGATGCAAATGGCGAGTTTGGTCGCGATCGCACCTTTTTTATCGCCTCTGGTGCAACCATTTCCAGATCACTGATATTAACATTATCCAGGTCGCTCATACTGTACTCCATGAAGTTAGCCACATTATCAGTGTAGGACATTGTTTCGACAATCTGAAATAAACGGAAACAAACAATTATTTACCAGATCATGCAAGCAATGCTGCGTCGCTAAAACGTACCTTTTTCAACTCGTCAACATATCTTTGCATCGCCACCTCCTTCGGCATGTCGCCCAGTCGGTTCCACGCATCCCATTTGGCACTAGAAATAAATAAAACACATAAAATCGTTGGACAGGGTTTTTCGGCGACTTTCGTCAGAGGTGGATTTTATCACCATAAAATGTCTTTTCATTTTTAGATATTACATTATACTCCACATAATGTACCAAATTTTGTCTTACAAGACTGTTCAATAATATGCAACGCCTACTTACCGATTAATAACGTCCCAAAACCCGGGTCTACGCTCGCAACATTTTCCTTTCGTAGCCTGCTTGAAGTACGAATAGAAACGTAGTAGCATATCATTGCTCGGTTGATAAGGTCCTACGGTGATGTACACAAACAGCCAGGTTACAAAGAAGGAAGAAAAAACAAAATGTAAATAAATCCCCTGGCACAGGTTTTAAAAATACGATTATGGGAGATATTTTCCATAACGAAGGCTGTAAGCCCCAAATAAGGTATAAAGGTAACATTATAATTACACTATGTACGATGCGCTTTTCAACCTATGCTGGTTTTATTACTTCTTGAATCTCAAATGAGTGCTGTCCACGTGTCTAATGCTTCTTGTTGTCATAGTTCACTTTTTACAGCCTTTTTTTAATTTTGATTCGCTCGACCTTGTCGCTCGAAGAGTTGTGATGATGGAAGTTGGGGCAAATGCTTGATGACGCTAGACGGGGTTTACCAAAGGTTTCTCTACCACTCCAGGGAGACAAAAGTCTACATTGCGTTGAATGTTTTGCAAGTTGCAAGTCACTTGGCTTTGCGCCACTTGTGCTTTGAGGCCCCTTGAAGGTTATAACTGAATACTGTGTTAATGCGATTTTGGACTGCTGAAGACTAGTCTTTTTGTTATTCCAACCATGAACGAGGCAGCAAGGTTTTTCCCACCACCAAACGCTTTTTTACATTTCAGATTTTAATTTGTACTTTTCTTTTTTGCATTGCAAATATTACGATTGGTGCAATTGCAATTGTATCATTGCACCATGGGCCCAACTTTTCTTTTTCTGTTTCCCATATTGGTAGCATGTACATTCCACCCCTCGCATAGCGCCGATAAGGGTAGATTATTCCAAATGAAACAGTAACTGATATCACTACACAATACTTTCAACTGATATCGAAAGATACCCGTCCATGTAAACGTGATACCTGTTTTGCGACGAATTTAAACTTTGTTTGATATATTTTGTTTCTGAAACATCCGTGAAGGCATGATGCAGATGGCAGCACAATTAAATGTGGCCAAAGTAAGTCTAATTTCATTTTTTCAAATTCAAATATTTATTTAATATTCGTATTTGTTAATAAACTATAAATGGATTGTATTTAACACGAAGCTCATCCATTGTAAACAGACATCAACAAAAATCAACAGACGATATAAATAGAAATAAAATGTTGGGTTTCTTCGTGTGTTTTCGTAAATTAAATGTGTTTCATTAAGTAAAACATGAAACTTTAATTGTTATCGTTGTAACAATTTAAACTTTGCTTGTTGTTCAACGGATTGTTATTGAATACTCGCGATTGTTTATCAGTAGAAGATAAGGATTTCACCTTGCTCCTGTTGTTTGCAGAAACTGTGTATGCACTTACCATTTTTCGGCAGCCCCCGGATAACATTGACCGCCGCATTGAAACGGTCCTCGATCGACATTTTGAAGGCGATTATCTAAATCCTTCCCCGGTGCTGAACAGATATGTGCGAGGTATTGCGTTTGGTTTCAGCTCCAGTTTACAGCCGGTCGTAGGGCACGCATTGGAGCGGTTTTTTTCTACGATGAAATACAGCGGACTCCGTAAAATAGCCTATTATTATTGAACGGGGCAGAGTCCACGCGGTGTTGGCAGGGGTTCAACGGTAAAGTTACGTAAACGAAGATATACGCGGATACGCCTGGATCAGTATGTAGGACCAGTTTTCTCTAATAGTAACAAAAACTAAAACATCGGAACCATCGCGCACGGACTGGTTACAAAACTTCAGAACAATTTCCAATCGGTAACACCGCTTATCTCCAATCGTGAGTTCCCCGTTGGTAACAAATATCCTACAACTTTATTTAATATTTTTATTTTGACCAGGAACGATGCACCTATGTCCACTGTTGTAATTCATTGACATTTCTATTTTGTCTTCCCCTTCTCTTCTGTTCCGCTTCCATACGCCACTAAAAAGTTATACGCAACGTCTTAACCCCCAACGTTTCCACAATCCCTTGGAACACACTTTAATTCATTTTACACGAAGACTGTGGTCCCAAGAGCACCTCAGCCTGATTTTTCCATCGAATTGATGAATCAAACTGCACCTTTTTCAAGCGAATTGCACAACCGTATTGCGTAGAAATATTGTCACCATCTACACAAAGAAATAAACTTTTGCTCTGCACTTTGGCCGATGCTTTCTTGTCACCAAACACAAACATATAATTGTGCACTGAATCGAACGAAACATAGTCCGTTCAAACACGCCATCGAAAAAAGTCCATAAAAACAGTACACACAATTGCAGGGAAACGTACCACTATGGAACTTTGTTAAATGCACTTCGTGGATATCATTAAACAAAGATGTTTTAACCGGCTACTTTGTTACGAAAAACTGCACCACAATACACATAATGAACGAACGGTAAGGTAGTGTTTCAATCACCTTTTAGCACATTCGTAACGATTGTGATGGCTCTCGGGTTAATTGCCATGTCTGATCCCCACAACAGAACCTACGCACCTCTTCCAAACAACCAGGCCATTCGACCGTCAATCTGCGAATGAATGCGATGATAGTTCCTTACTAAGGTGTATAAATTAGAAGGTGAAGTCGTCCAGTGTAAAATGACATAACACTTCTGTGGTATCCATATGAGTTTGGGGGGGGGGGGTATCGGAAAAGGGGGCTTTTGACATAACTGTTCTCAAATATGGCACCCTTTCCAAAGCGACATAAAGTCACCTTCTATATTTGTACACCTTGGTTCCTTACTACGCATTTCAACGATTCCGGAATCAATCGCAATCCGGTCCGAACCTAGCTAAACGAGATGGGTTCAAACAGCTGTTTGTTTAGATAAACTTGAAAAATATTCTTCATATGTACAAAGCCTTGCTCTAACAAATCTCTATCAAATACGGGAGACTGTGCCTAAATTTACTCTGCAATAATGAAGGAATTTATAAAGATTCCAACAGTACGAACCTAGTTTCCTACGATCAGCAGGGCCGACGAAAAAATGAAAACATTTGTCATCTCTATCAAATCGTATTCGTAAATTCGTTGAGTAAAAATTATTGTTATCATTTTCTAAACATATTTATTGATCTATCCACTAACATCCCTAATTAAGGAGCTCGTCAGCAGACACTTTCGGTGTTGGAAAATAAACATTACTATTAAAATGCTCTTTCAGGTATTCCCCGCCACACTCTTCATAGACGGCACGTGTTATCAATGATTGGCGAAACGTTTCCGTAAGACAAAATTTTCTAGCCCCGTTCCACCCGTCCAGCAGTGGATCGTTTGCAATTTCAATTTCGAATCTCGACTCGAATGGCAGTATTTCACGCATTTCTCTCGCAAGTCGTTCCTTCAAGCCCTTGATTTTCGCACACCCTCCCGTAATAAATATATTTTCCACTAAGCTGCTTCTTTGTGCCGCCGGAAACAGTTTTAGCACGAAATCGATCGTTTCCGATAGGCCAGCTTCACAGCTTCCAATTATGCTTGGTTGAAAGAGAATCTCGGGGGCACGAATACGTTCCACTCCTACATGCAGTTGGTACAATTCTGCTGCGCTACCCGACATCAGCAGCAAAGGATCCTCGTACGTGGCATCGTATTGTTTCAGGATGATTTCACATTCCAGAAGACGTTCGTTTTCATTCTCATTGTCACTGTCTTCATCACGACTGATTTGCTTGTACACATCCCAATCTTCATCGCGCATGCCGAAATCATCGCTTCCCTTTTCCTTCCGCGCTAGGTGGGAAATTATGCGCATCCGTTCTTGGGCTGCGGCTGTACGCCGTTTGGCCAAATCCTGTTTGCGTTGGCGTCTAGCTTGTCGCTTTTCGAGAATCGCTTCCCGCTTGCGACGAGTTTCTTGAACCCATTCTCCAATGGTCATATTCGGTGGAGGCTGTAGCAGCTTGTCCGTATCTGTGGGTGGAAGAGAATTTCCCGCGATGGGCGTATTTATTTTGATGCGTGTTTTATCAATTCGCGAATTAACTGTTGTTATCATCCGTTTCAATTCGCCGGCATCCTTGAGACTGTGTTCAGCAAGAGCGTCCCGTATGTCGTCACCATCTTCGGCGGATTCTTCCAACTGCTGCAATTGAATCAGCAGCTCTTCGTCTTGAGCTAAACGTTCCTCACGACGCCTTGCGTTGATCTCTGCTAGTCGTCTCGAAAGCTCCTTTTTCTTTTCGACTTTTTGCTCAGTGGACATTGTTGGAGCTGTTGCTGTCTGATTATAGGGCAGTTGAATTTTCTTTACATTTTTCTCGTAATAGTCCAGGGTTGCCCAATCCTTTAGAGATTCCATATAATCATAGGCAAATTCGCCATATTTATGCAGTAGTACTTCCGACCGGCTCAACGTAATAGCATTTAGGTGGATGGTGTATTTTAGTTGTAAACAACGATGCAGGAACGCTATCATATTTGAACCACCGATATTCAGTCGCCGTACGTTCTCCACTACTATACGACCATCAACGATTGGAACGACGTGCGTCGTATGGTAGCCAGTGGCAATGATGAGCCCATTTTTCACTCGCTGATTAGAATAGTTACTTAAAAGACAATCAACACCATAACATAAACCCGGTATCTCATAGCACTCGAACAGCAATTCCGACATCAAACTCCGGCAGTAGTTGGGGTTAAACAGGCACTCTGTGATCATGATCCTGTGCGGTATCGAATCCTTCGTATTGATACCCATCTTTGTGAATATGTAATCGAATATTTGTTCCTGCACATTGTAATGCGTAACGACATTACGGTCGAACTGCGTGCGCAATTGCATCCGCATAGCCTCGATGTTCACAATATCGTTGCCGATTTGCGTCACGGGGACGGCAATAGCATCCAGATCCTTTTTGTTCCGGTCCTTCCTTGGTTTTGCAAGCAGATTGCGGAACGTTAAGGCCGGTCTGTCTGCAAGCATCCACCCGGCCCGGCAGTTGTACGATCCATTATCGATAACAATTACCGCCTCGCGTCCACCGGATGGCCCAGGATACGGTTGAACCACGTCAGGTATGGTCTTCAGATCTTCGATCGGCGAAATATCCATTGTGATTTCACGAAATTCCTTGCAGCCGGTTTACTGTAAACACTAGAATGTTGTTTGTTGTTCTGATGGACTGTCAAGACTGTGGACTGTTTGACATTTTTCAGTTCCGTAACAAACCCTGTAACTGCATTGCATTGCATTGAATGCAAAAATATGCAGAAATGCTTCATAAAATTAAAGTCTTGTGTAAATAGCGGCTATACAATGTTAAATTGTTGACCCAAGAAGATTTGGTTGCATACATTTGTTCAAAACAATTTATTTGATTTCATTATTTTCAATCGGGCATTCGTAGCCATAGGTAACGTTTGGATCCAAAGTTGTAAACTGCAATGAAAGCAACAGCAAACACGCACGCACACTGATATAAAACGTACACTTTATCGGTTCATGGAAAGTTGAAGTTTACAATATTGTGCTGACGAAGTGCAATCGTGCTCATCGAAAGATAACTGAGCAGTTTAGACTATTTCGCTGTGAAAAGCCGCGATTGCCTGCACATTTGCAAGACATGGTAGTGTGAAAGAGGGTGTAGCATTCTTTTCTGTTGATTTTTTCGAACAATCATCGTATCCCGTCGGTTCCCTGCATATTGTCGAAAGTCGCAGGATTCTTCTAATTAGTTATACATTAGTCATTGAGCTCATTGTTGGGGAAGCAGCCGAGTGTCGTAGCTGTGAAACTACAGTCTTGAATCTACAGTCGGGAAACAGTGGCCCTGAACGTCCATTGAAGCTAGTAAAGAAACCATCGAACCTATCTCACTCGAATAAAGATGATGGTAAGCATACGTCCATAGTAACGGCAGTGCTTCCTGTTTTTTTTTTACTGTGGGATGTAGCCCTGTCCATGACCAATATGATAACGACATGATGCATGTGGGCGGCATACTGTACGCCTGTATTATACGTGTTGATTCATTGCAGGATGGAATGGAAGAAAACGGCTCCCCGAGGCAAACGGCTAGCCCAATTACTGCCGCTCCCGAACCAATTCAATCCCGGCAAGGTTCTGTAGAAGGAGGCCCCACCGGTGGATCAACCACTACATTGCCTGAAAACTCTCTGCTAGTGAGTCATATGAAATTTTCTTTGTTTCTTTGTTTTTTTTTTCAAAAGATTGGCACCAAAAAACTAACCATAATGTCGATATTGTTGTTGATTTCCTAGGTTGATATTTCCGATGCACTGAGTGAGAAAGAGCGTGTGAAGTTCACTGTCCATACGCGTACAAATCTTCCCGGGTTTGAGAAAAGCGATTTTCTAGTCGTCCGACAGCACGAAGAATTCGTCTGGCTGCACGATCGCTTCGAAGAGAATGAAGAATATGCGGGCTACATCATACCACCGTGTCCACCGCGGCCCGACTTTGATGCGTCGCGTGAGAAGCTTCAGAGGCTCGGCGAGGGCGAGGGCAACATGACCAAGGAGGAATTTAAAAAGATGAAACAAGAGCTCGAGGCCGAGTATTTGGCCACCTTTAAAAAAACGGTTGCAATGCACGAGGTGTTCCTAACTCGTCTTGCCTCTCACCCGGTGTTCCGGGAAGATTCGCACCTGAAGGTGTTTCTCGTGTACGATCAAGATCTGTGCGCAAAGATGAAGAAAAAGATCGATATTTTCGGCGGGTTGGTAAAGAGCATTGGCAAGACGACCGATGAAATCTATCTCGGTGCGACGGTGAAGGATGTGAATGACTTCTTCGAACATGAGTTACAATTTTTGGGCGAATACCACGGCCATTTAAAGGAAGCTGCGATACGCACCGAAAAAATGACCAACAAACATAAGGATGTTGCCGATTCGCATGTGCGTATCTCGAGTCAGCTGCTCGGCCTGTCCACCGCCGAGCACGGTTCGATGGAGAAGTTTTTGGCCAAAACGGCGGACATTTTCGAGAAAATAAGAGTGAGTATTAGCGCAGAGTATAGTGTAAGAGGTAGTGTAAATCCTAAACAAACTTATTTTGCAGTTATAACTCTTTCTTGAGTAGTTTAAATATGCTTGCCTTACCTTATGTTTACCGAAACTCTTTTGATTATAAATCCAAAATAATCACCTAACATATGGTCTGGCATTACAGAACATGGAAGGACGCGTAGCCAGTGATCAGGATCTCAAGCTTGGAGATACGCTACGGTACTACCAACGGGACAGTAATGCAGCGAAGGCGCTACTCATACGCCGATTGCGCTGCCTGACTGCGTACGAAGCGGCTAATCGGAACCTAGAGAAGGCGCGAGCAAAGAACAAGGATGTCCATGCGGTAGGTCTGGGGTCGGCAAAATCCGGTCTGCCAGCTAATTTTAACCGGCCCGTAAGAAAATTATAGTGCACACAACACACAAGAACAAAACACATTTCAATTATTGTCTGATTTGTTCGCGATTCCAAAATTATTTTTTCCTAAAAATTTACGTTGAAACCTATTGAACTATTGAACCGTGGTATTCAATAGAAGGCGGCTTTCTCGTCCATTTATATTAGACCTTTTCCCATTTCTACTACTGATCGTTCCAAGTTGTGTTCGACTATAATCCAACGGCAAAATGACATGTTTACATGTTAACCATGCTGTCGAAGATTGCATTACAATTACAAAAATAATTCTCACAATATCAAAGACATCCAAGGTAGGCCGTTCTATTTGTTCACTTTAATTCTGTTACACCGGTAAATCTTTTACTTAGGCTGTCGGGTTAGATTTATAGGACGTCATCGTACTGTTATCGTGGTTTCTGCCGGAACATGCCTTACCTGTAACCGTTTGTGACTTTCTATTTGTCTGTACTTTCTTTCTCTCTTTCTTTTTATGCTTCCTACATTGTTGGCCGTATAGCCGTTGGAAGTGCAGGAGGTGGGAATGGTTTTATTCTTAGCCCAGTTTCGCATGCATAGATGATTGCTCGTGTCCCGAATGATATCCAAACTGTATATGCTAAGAGAATGTTGTTTTTTTGGTTTTAGGCGGAAAGTGCTCAGGCACAAGCATGTGAAAAGTTTGAATCCATGTCGGCCCGTGGTAAGGAGGAACTGGTCAGCTTTAGACTACGCCGCGTTGCTGCCTTTAAGAAGAGGTAAGAACTACATCATTCCATTAATCTTTTTTGCTTATAAATATTTGCTGTGAACTGTTTTATTAAAGCTTGACCGAACTGGCTGAATTAGAGATCAAACACGCGAAAGCGCAGTATGATTTTCTCCGCCAATCACTGCTTTCCCTCCAAGAGTTGGTGTAAATCTATGCTGAGCGGGAAAATCAAATAGAAAGGAGTAACAATACAAATGAACCGTTGCCGTCTGTGTGGAACAATATTTCTATTATATTGCCCGGCGAACCGTCGAAAAACGAATATCCGTGCTGCATTTGCCTGCGGCTGGGAAGGATCTAAATCGAATTAGAGCAACAAGTAGATCCGTTCGTATCAAACGGCCTCTGGAAAAGGTAGCAAATTGGAGGGGAAAACGAGCATGTAATATAAACATCATCGTTTGCAGACCACGTTAGAAGTTATTACCATAAATTACGTTGATACATTCTGCTGTTGGCTGTTTAGATAAGAACAAAGTAAAAAAAAACGTTGGTGCGAAGTATTTTTATAATATATTTGCTCTTGATTTGTTATTTTGCTCTCTATTAGTTTTTTTTTGAGTTTTTGATTTCCTCTTATATTATAAGCATACTAAACCACATTTATTCGAATTATATAAATGATGATGAACTCTGCATTGCTATTCATTTATCTTCCATCCTACATTAAATGTGACAAAAAAACAACAAAAACATATACATGTATATTATACATAATCATGAAATTAGTAAAAATGAAATCGAAATGTTTGTAGATTTTTTTTTCTAATGAGAAGAAAACTATAGCAAAGAGCGACTAATTATAACCAAACGAAATAATGCGAACGTATCCCGCGGTAATGTTAGAGAAATACGTTTGAGCATTTTATATTTACCGCCCTTCTCAAACAGCGGAGCAGGATCTTCTTGTTTTAGTTTTTTTTAAACTACGAGCAACGTGGGAATAGGACAACTTATCGCGCAGAAATATTACGGAAAACGGATGCTGTAGCATGGATCTAGGAATAGTTCGTATAAGTCGCAATTTGTATGAAATATTGATTGATGATATAAATAAATGAAAGAAAAAATAAATCATACATATTTTACCGTCTGTGCACAGTGATGACAATTCTCAGGCCTTCGGAGTTCATTTTAATGAGAGAACGCATGTTTAATTTTTTTGGGTCACATTAATTGTAACTTTCCCATAGCTCGTACAGTTTATTGTGTCACCAATCAGTGTGTTGTTATAATTGCTTGTAGCTTAACTTAACGGATAAACATCTACGTCACGATCGTCCTCCATGTATTTTACCATTTGCCTTTATGTGTTAGCCTAGAACTGTGCCTAGACAACTGGGGACAATGTAGTGTGCTCCAATAAAAACCTATTCCCCCATTTGCTGCGTCGATTGGTTAGTAAGGTGAACGGAAACGTAAGCCAGTATAATTCGAACCTTTATCTTCCTCTCTGCATGTCACGTGGTTCTTTCTTGGTGGACGTCCTGTTTCATCGTTTTGCAAATTTATGTTACTGTAAAGCATTTTGTGTAATGTGTTTTTTGATAATTATATTTTCTTCTTTTTACCCATTTTTTCCCGTACATTTTTCTAAGTAGTATGTATGTTTGTATAAAATAAACCCAGAAAGATTTTTTATGTGCCATCATAATGGTCACTGCTTGATTCAACCCCTTACTCTACCGGTTCTCAGGTGAATATTGTTCAGGTATGCAGCAATACTCATAATATTGGAAACGATTAATACGCACACGAGCGGAGTTACCACTAATTAACCGTCCGTCTCGGTTTCGGGATGAGCCAGACGCATTTGGGGTGATACAAAAATAATGATGTGATACAATTTTCCTTCATTATGCCTGTTTCACGTGGTAATGGTAGTTTTGTTGCAATAGACGAAACTACCAATGCGCACAAGTTTTATCGTTTTCTTTTTTTTGGTTAAGAATAGTCTATATTTTGGTTTTAAACTACCTGCTATGGGATTCTTCCGGGGTGATGTTCGATTCGCTGGCGGAGAGCATAGTAGTTATAATAATGGATGATTTTTTCCGAAAACACAACCTGCTGCCAAAATTATGTGTTGATCAAAAAGCTTAATTTTCAACCAATTTCAACACATGAAAATTGTAAACAACACATAAAAAGAATTTGTAAAAATGAAACAAAATTTTACAATAAATAAAGCAACAAAAATGTTCTTGCGTTATAGCTACGCCTGCCTTTGCTGTAATATTGCCTTTCTCGTATCTTCCTTTAGCGAAAGGGGTAAAAAGTGTCCAACAACAGCTTGGCATCTACTACGAGGGGCACTTAACAGCACACCTAAAACACGCATAGGGCTTGATATCTTTTAGAAGCTGATGGCCGGGTGCTGATGAGGAATGTCACATTCACCAACCGTTACCCGGTACATGGCCATCTCGCTGATGCCATGGTAATGTACGAACGCCGCAACAAGTACGAGCACGTGGAAGATCTGATGTGATTGAAACTGATTGCAGAAACAAACGGTTTAGATATGAGTATTTAAGATTACATTATCGATATTAGCATTACTCACCCAAATGTCGCACTTGCCGGGGAACCACCGTTCAGGAACGCGCAGGGCGTAGAAGAGAGCCCCAAGAATGTACAGTAATCCCATCAAAATCAACCATCCCAAGCTAGCTTGCGAAATTTTGCTAAACCAGCCCTCCATCAGCACGTAGTGGATTGCAGGAATGATACCGGACAGACCGAAGCTCATGAAGACACCTGCAAATGAAACCCAATGTGAGTCATCCGTTCATCGATGTTTTTTTTTCAAAAGGTAGAAACGGCTGGGTCAGCACTTACCGGCGCGTAGCGGTCTAAGATTCGGCTGCGAAAATTTGTCCCACAGCGACGTGATGATGGAGGTGATTCCGAGGACGATAACGACGGTTAGGTAGATAAGCTTGTGCTTGTAGTGACAGTAGAATCCATAGTAAAGCCAAGGAACGAATGAACCCATGATAAGCAAAGCGATACCGCAATAATCGAGCCTATAAAAAAAACCAAGGTCATAATCAATGGATCCCACCACTGTTTTCACACATGTTGGTTCGGCTCTTACTTTGAAAACAATTTTCCAACCATTTCCGAGTGGCAGCAAAGCGTATGGAACGCAAACGAAAATCCTAAGCAGATTATTGCTCCGATGAAGAACGTTAGGAAGATGAGTTTCTCCTGGAGCTGGATCTCGAATGCTGGCCGCGTCAGGAAGTAAGCAGCCACGCCAATAAACATCACACACCCGAGCAGATGCGTCCAGATGTTGCCGGTTTCCGTGTGTATGCGGAAAATCGACTTGAAACAAGCGCTGAACGAGGGTAACGGTGGCCGGTGTCCTTTGTGCAGGAAATCGTTATCCTGTAGCCAGGCCGGTAGATTCTTAAAATGACACACCTTCCAGGAGGCTTCCCAAACCTTGCGCACGAACTCTTCCGCCTGCTCGGCCGCATTGTGAGCTAACGCGCCCAGATCGATTTCATCGGACAACACGCCCGCCTTGAGTACTTCGGTCATTTCTGCCTCCAGTAGCTGATTATCCTCGGGGGTCGAGGGCAGCGGGCAACCGACACCGTCGTCTTCCTCCTCTTCCAAGTCGTCATCGTCATCCAGAAGATCGATATCCTCGGAAGCGAGCGAATCTTCCTCAGGGACCCAGACGCGACGCTTTCTTATGCTAAAGTCGGCTCCCATCATGTTGCTGAACAGTTCATCGCCGGTCGCTGCGTTAAGGGCACTTTTGCACCCGCTACCGGAAGCCGTCTGTGGCTGTATTCCTTCATCGGTATTGTCCATTTCGTAGCGCAAAGAGGACATTATGTACTGTTCTATTCTGGAATGGGATGGTAGAAAAATATATTTATATTGTCCATTTGAAAGTCATCATACACGATCGGTTCAGTTTTCATTAGTTATGCTGTAATCAATTTCCCTATTTGTTATTCGCGCTTTTAGCACTAAATGTTGTTACCAGATTCTTATGTTCCGCTCAAATTCACCAACAAACTCTTACAATAAACCAAGTCAAAAACGATAAGAGTTGCGTTAAATGTAAGATCTAAACTGCGCCGTGAACGAACCATAGACTTCGAGATGTGATAGTACTCGTGCTAAACCATTGATGCTTTGTATGCCAGTAATTGACTTGATGACATCCGAGACAAAGTGATATCGAAACGATCGTAACGGAACAGTAGGTAGTAATTCAAGAACCACACGCGCATTGCTTTTTATTGCGATCTTTCTAAGCAGTAGGATTTAAATGACGCAAATAAAATTCTTTTTTTTTTTCTTGCTGCCACAGAATGGTAAACACATTCTGGAACAAAGATGGTAAAGATTGAGAATTTATCTTTAAGTTTTATTCATTTTGTTCGTCAAATTTGATACTGATAAAATATCATTAATATTGGCAATACTAATAATTTATCTATGAGACACATTAAAGGAGTGCCAACTCGACTGCCTTGAACGCCATCACGCGCAACTAGAGTGATTTCCTTATCGAAACATATAGCACTGTGTGGTTGGACACAAAACTAACATTGAATTACACATACATCTAATAAAAAAACATTGTTAAATTCGTAAAATTGCAACTATGTGTGCAAGGCACTGCATTGCTTATGCATCGATTTATGTTTCCTTTCGTTTCACAATATTCACCGCACAACATTACTAATCACAATTTTTCTATGATCGCAGAAAAAATCAATAACCTTCGTCACTAGCTTTCGAACCCGCCACGCCAAGCACTACAGGATTCACACAACTGTTTAGCAGAGTGGATGGAATCTGATGGAAAAAGTGCTTTCAAATGAATCCACTTTTCCACTCGATAATTACTGGTTGGATTAGGAAAAAGTAACACTTCCTTGTGTTAACTTTCAATACAACGTGAGATCATGTGATTGCACAACCATTTGCTTCCTTGTAAACCAATAACTTCAGAATCTAGAGTATTTTTACGACGGATCTCGGTTCGTAAATTTCAAGCAATTTACTACGAATTTAAGTTGTAGCCCTTTTCGCTGCATTACAGTATGATTTTTATGTTTTTTGGTCACTGTCGTATGGATATGTGCAGCAGCAGCAGCAGCACCAGCAGACCAGAGGCAATATGTTTCCAAACCTTAATGACACGAACAAAGTACAAACGATGTGCGACGGGTTACGAAACTACACTGTATGATGCACTAATTGCAGGTCAAATGAGAAACCCTTTTCAATTGGCTAGATTTCCGACATGCAGAATAAGTCCCTATGCATAACACTACGCTGTATCGATTTGATCGGTCCATGCCACTATGGCGACCACATTATTTATCAGAAAAACGTATATAGTTCACGCACTTTTGTTCCAGTTTTTACTGTCTTCAGTTGTTTTTCTTAATCAGATGTTCGCAGTTGTTGTAACATGGAAATTGGGACGTTTAATTACCGAAATTTTAGGTATCGTACGAAGTTCCGCTGCGATAGGTATTACAAAGAACTACCCCTACGTCCCTTCAAGTTGGGTCTACGGAGGGGCCAAGGGATGTACAATCGCGAACGATTTCACCTCAATCTCGAGTTGATATGTACGCCACGAGCTCCACAAACTTTATGAGAAAATCGACCGTCCTTCGGTGACGGAGTACGATCCAGTCCAATCTGTCAAACTCGGATTTGGCAGGGCATTTGACAGAAACATACAAACGGCTAGTGCTTCAAGATTTTACGAAAAATAGTTTTGCTATCATTTGAACTAGGACCCTACATGTTGCATGCATGAAATTGTTATATTTTTTATTTTTTTAAGCAAGATTAATTAGGTGCCATAATTTATACCTCCTCAAAGCAAATAGCGCGAACTAGCGAACGTAACCGTCACATTGACAGAATTCCTTCAGTCAGAATGCACGATTCCCAAATTGTTCAGTAAGTTTTTCAGCAGGTGAAATCACAGTCGTAAATATTAATCAGTATATGAGTCATTTAGGCCTAAATTCGTAGGACAATTATTTCACAAGAGGATGTTTCGATCAACCGCTGTGCGCTGATAAGGATGGATAAAACTGATATCATTTGTAATCACGTGATTAATAGTAGAAAACTGGAACATGATTAGTAGTTTAATTTACGCTTTTGAATTTGTGATCAATCGAGTCCAGTGAGTGTTGCAGATAATGTTATTAGGTGTTTTCTTTAGAAAAATCAAGTTTTTCGATTTGTTTCTCCGGAAGTCCATTGAATGTCCCATAGTGCGGTAGCAGGTACATCCGAGTTATCCAAGTATGTTTTGAAGCGATGACAGCTTACTCGAGACCCGCAAACGGCATAACCAAGAGGTAGAAAAAGGCCTTCGCTACGGAACGCGACTGCAAATATTCTGCTTCGCCGTACGTGAATGAATTGAATTTTTCATAACAGACGCTCTTCAGTATCGGCAGTAACGTACTACTTAGTGGAAGGCGTATATCAGTAGATTCCCATTACTGCAGTGGTCCACCGTGTGCCGACATTACCAACGTACTGTGTTTCGGTACTGATTCGCCGAAAAGTTTTCGTTCTGTGTCGTGGAGTACCAACAGTTTGTTAATTTGCGTTTTGATTCGATACTTGTTATCAGCTATTGTCGAATGCACAGAGTACACCGAAGCAACCTAAATCAACAGCAGTACGTGGTAAGTTCTCTGCTTTGCTGCTCTTGCAGGTAACTGTGTTTTACCTTCAAAATTTGGTGTTAACTTGTGAATGATACATGATAGAATGATTGTGTTCAACAAAGCCCTCTTTCTACCCGTTAGTAACAACGATGCGTGATGTGTACATGCTTTTTCAAACGCTGTAAATTGACTTTTTTGGGCAAAGTGTAAATTCATTATCACTAAATGGAAGCTTTTAATATCGCTCGGTTATTTTTGGTGTTTTGAAAAAAAAATGCTAGTCAGAAAAAACCCTTTGCGGAACATAAAAATCCTACCAACAAGCCAATATCGAATTGGTTATCCATGTGTGGCAAAAGTCCAATGTCACTTACACTGCCGCGAATATACTAGCATAGTATATGCTCCCTTTTACTTGGCACTGTTGACAAATATCTGCGAGCAGGAGAACAGTGACGAGAGTAATTGATTGTAAAGAGAATAATCAGCCGCCGAAAAAAAGGCCGTTCGAGAAACGCATTGTGTTGTCTAGACTCCTAGAGGTGAACCTTTCAAGAGACAGGCACGTAAAGGATCAGCCAGCATCGGCGCAATCTGCCTTAGAATTTTTCGCAAGTGTTACTAGTGCTACGGTCGTGCTGCGCCCGTCGTATCCGGACGGATAAAGTAAGATTTCGAATGAATAGTAACATCCTGTGGAAAGGATCATTTTACACCGCGTAAAGTGAGCTTCATGCTAGTGCAGTGTGGATGTGGGATGAAGTACAACATCCGTGGAACAAGTTGCTTTCTTAGGTTTCCCTGTGGCATTTTGTGGTCGCCAAAAAAAAAACAGATAAATGTATCAAATATCACCGTTTGCCCACCGTTCGCATAACCAATGAAATCATACCATCACGGGTGGCCTTGATTGTTGGTGTACTGCGTTTTTTTTAACGAAAAGAACTATGAGTAATGAGGAAGCAAGTAGGCGCTAGGGCAGGTTGTGGTGATTCAGTTTTCGTGTGTTTTTGCGTGTGATTCTCTCCGCTTTTTTCTGGGCCTATCAGTTTTCAACGACAGGTGCTATGGATGGATTGCGAACATCGTGTTGCGTGCACGACCGGATCTGCCTGGTTGTTCACGGTGTCCTTGTATGAGCTGCTCGTCGCGTACACACTCCCAGGGGGTCGTCCTTTTTGTTGCACCCTGCCAATGTCAGTTTACCAATTCTCTGCTTCCTTTCTCTCGTACTCTCTTTCCCCATTTCTCTCACTTTCTTTGCGTCTTTTTGCTTTTGCTAGGTCCATTTTGTGTCCTCTTCTGTCTGTAGTGTGACCCACTCTTAAGCATCCTTCGAGAAGGCAAACTGTCCCTTCGCTCACATCTCGGTCGCGCTAGCATAGCCAGAAAAACGGTTCAAATCTTTGATTTTCTCTCCTGATTTCTAATCAGCCTCTCCCCTGCATACATATGTATTCTCAAATTTCCATCATTCACAAGACAGTTACAAGAAATCATCAAGGTTTTTCTCGAGTGTGGGATACCACAGTGACGGAAGGACTTACAGTTAGTAGCCCTTAACTTTTAAAATTAGCCTCACAGGGATGGTTTTATAGATAGGCTTTAAGCTCACAGTTAGATGATATTAAAAATCATGTTGAATTACAAATAAATTTGTTCTTCTTTCCGCAGGATCGCTGTAGATTACAAGGAAACCAGTGTTGCTGTAGCGCGTGACCATTCATTGAACCATTAAAACCGACCCAGCGTTCGAAAGAGTTGCGGATCCTAGGAGTGTGTGACATCGGTGAAAACAAACCATCGTCAGGAGATACGGGGAACGGCCGGAGTCGGTAAAAGGCAGCACGCAGTCCTTTGACAACCCAGAACCCGGTGCAGGAAACATATTGTATTGATCTGGTTGGTGGAACGCGCGGCATGAATTTAGGTAGTTCCGGTGGAGGCGGTACCGGTACCTCAGGGAACACGTCGTCTGGTAGTGGTGGAGGAGGACCGGTAGGTGGCATCTCGATTGCCGGTGGCAGTGCCGGTGGTAGTAGCTCAAACACCGGTAGTGGTTACGGAAGCGGGGGAGGCTCCGGTAGCGAGATGCCTGCGGAAATAATACGCCCTAAGGTTGTGACGGTGAAACACCCGGAATCGAATAAACCGAAACCGACCACTAAGAAGGGTAAAGGAATACAGGCGGATGTGGACGTTATAAAGGAATTTCAGCGCTGCAAAGAGGAGAACATTCAGCGGCTCGATTTGAGCAAATCGTCCATAACGGTCATACCGGCTTCGGTAAAGGATTGCACAAGCCTGGTGGAGTTTTATCTGTATGGGAATAAGATTTCATCGCTGCCGCCAGAAATCGGTTGCTTGTCAAACCTTAAAACGTTGGCATTGAACGAAAATTCGCTCACGTCCCTGCCGGACTCGCTGCAGAATTTGAAGCAGTTGAAGGTGCTCGATCTGCGACACAATAAGTTGTCGGATATCCCCGATGTCATCTATAAACTGCACACCCTGACTACGCTCTACCTACGCTTCAATCGCATCCGCGTGGTGGGGGATAATCTAAAGAATCTGGCCAACCTGACGATGCTGAGTCTGCGGGAGAACAAAATCCACGAGCTCCCGGCAGCTATCGGTCATCTGGTGAACCTGACGACACTGGACCTCTCGCACAACCACCTGAAGCATCTGCCCGAGGAGATCGGACAGTGTGTAAATTTGACCGCACTCGATCTGCAGCACAATGACCTGCTGGACATTCCCGAATCAATAGGAAATTTGTCCAACTTGATGCGGCTTGGCTTGCGGTACAATCAGCTTACGTCCATACCGGTGTCACTGAAAAACTGTACCCACATGGACGAGTTTAATGTGGAGGGCAATGGGATTCGACAGCTGCCGGATGGATTGCTAGCCAGTTTGAGTAACCTAACCACCATCACGCTATCCAGGAATGCATTCCACAGCTACCCGTCTGGTGGCCCGGCGCAGTTTACCAACGTTACCAGCATTAACCTGGAGCACAACCAAATCGATAAGATTCAATACGGCATATTCTCCCGTGCCAAGGGGCTTACCAAACTGAATATGAAGGAAAATGCGCTGACATCGCTCCCGCTCGACATTGGCACGTGGACGCAGATGGTCGAGCTGAACTTTGGAACGAACTCGCTGACCAAGCTCCCGGACGACATCCACTGCCTGCAGAATCTGGAGATACTGATCCTGTCGAACAATCTGCTGAAACGGATACCGAACACGATTGGCAATCTGAAAAAGTTGCGTGTCTTGGATCTGGAGGAAAATCGTCTCGAGTCGCTTCCGTCCGAGATCGGGCTATTGCACGATCTGCAGAAGTTGATCCTTCAGTCGAACCAGCTCAGTTCGCTACCCCGCACCATCGGCCACCTATCCAACCTGACGTACCTGTCGGTCGGAGAAAACAACCTTCAGTTCCTACCGGAGGAAATTGGAACGTTGGAAAACCTGGAATCGCTCTACATCAACGACAATGCCTCGCTGATCAAGCTTCCGTACGAGCTGGCACTCTGTCAGAATCTGGCGATTATGAGCATTGAAAACTGTCCCCTGTCGGCGCTTCCACCGGAGGTGGTCAGTGGCGGCCCTAGCCTCGTTATACAGTACCTTAAGCTACACTCACCCTATCGGCAGATGTGATTTGCTGGCGCGGAACGAACGGGTCGAACATTCTCCCGCTGGCGAACGAACGAACACTTGGGTGTCGCTTTTCTGCACGAGTTTTTCTCCGTCATAGCCAGCTATGTTTGGGTTTCTTCCGAGCTCGTTAAACCCCTCGAACGTTCGCTGCAGTTTGAGGTGATTAATTTTAGTAAGTTATAAAACGAAATCCCTTCGCAAACGAAACAAACGAAAACCGAAAAACAAATCATAAATCAATCTGCTGCCACAAGATATCTTAAATTCTGTTCAAAAGTCCACAAGCGCGAACGAACATCATCAAAACAACATCCACAGGATCAGTGGTGTGAAAGTGCAATGGTAGAAGAGATACTCGAAAAAAAAAAACAAATTGAATCAATGTGATTAAAATAAAGCTTTAATATTATTGCTTATTAAACAAACATAAAACGACCGCATGGACGTCATATTAGCGTAAACGTGCATATAAATGAAAGTAATTAAAAATCCGCACGACGAATTATCAAATATTGAAAACAAAAACAGTATAATGAAAGCAGAAAAGAAAGCCAGTGGTAGAAGGTTCTTCATCTTCACATCGGTGCGAACGTCCGTTGGACTTGTGTTCCACTAAACTAGAGTTGTGAATTGTTTTTTTTTTGACGAATGGGACGTTTTCTTCTTGATCATCTTCGACCAACGCTTTATGTATCAAGTGCAACAGTCGCCAACGAGTGGATTGTGCATTTCCGTAACCGTTAGAGAGGTTGGCAAAAACGTCGGTGACAATAGTTGTAATCCGTGATCGTATATATTAGTGTGGCAGTTTGGTTTCGTTCCCATCCGTTTGCGCCAAACGAGCAGTGTACTATTGGAACACTAACGACCTAGAGCAGTGTAGCTTTGAATTTATTGATAATATCAAACCAGTGTTCCAGTCCGTTGGTGTATGTGAACGAAGGTGATAATCCGCAGGAGATGGATTTGTACCGAATCGGGGCCACTAAGGTTCAACAAATCTTCAAGCCGCTTTTGGAATTGGTGAGTAACCTGATTTTATTAGCAAAATCGCAGAAACGTTGTAAAATCAATATCGCTCATTTTTCTCGATCTCAAGTACTATCGGTTTTACTCTTAAAGGCTTTATTTGTCACCAAGCTGAATTAGTGTCGATGTCGATTTGACTCAGCAGCAGATGGGTTTTTGTGCCCTCTTATTGTGTTTGAAAACATAATATCAGACTTGTTTTAACTACGAATCCCAAAAAGCACTTTTCATGTGTTGTTCTTTTTTCCAGTTGATTCTTTCCAATCTTAGCTTTTAAAGCGCTGGATCAAAATAAAGTCACTATAACTATTTTATTTCATTCTAGTGCTTCACCTAGTAATTTCCTGTAAAATATGAATTAATATATGAACGATGAACTCCGAGCCAAATGCAGGCAGGCAAAGCAGTATGAAATAATTTTGATTGCAGGAGTGAAACTTCAGTACAACTATAAAATAATTATACATTTAGAGATTTTATTTAACCTAGTTTTTTCATCCTTTCCTAAGAACAAAGCTTGGAATGCAAAAAAAATGCAACGACACTAAGAAATTGTGATTGATTTCGAAACATATTTTATTGCTGGAGAGGTGAATAGGCATGTTGAAAAGAAATTGTTGTTAGTTCATTATATCGCACCTTTTCGGAGTTTTGCTGCTGTAATGCTGCTTTTTTTTTCTTTGCTTTGAAGTAAGCGAACCGAGTCTTATTTAAGTTGCAAAGGATTTTATCAAATGAAGTATATATGTGATGAACAAAACTTTGTGACAGTAGAGAAATGCAAATCCCTTTTTGTATAGCAGGCATACGAGAACGCGTATTGTATTATTCTAATGGTTGTGGTAGCTTTTTAGGGTGTTTTAGTTCGGCTAGGCCTAATCACTGGAACGGGTTGGCTGCAACGCTTAGTTCTTCTTTCGCTGCACCACAACTGGTCCCAGATTATCACCGCACTCCTTGTTGTGTGCTCCATGCGATCCGTCACAGTAGGGCCACTAGGAAAAAATAAAGAAAACAAAATAAACAGCGTAGTGTTAAAAGCCGGACGAGGAGATAACTTGCATGATCATCGCTCCACGACGATGCCTCAACTTACGTTCTTGGATTTCCAGCATCGGCAGAAGGCTGCCTTCTCAGCAATATCCTCGATATCGACCATATCAACAACCTTTGCCTCTTCCAGACGAATTTTGTTGTTTGCCCGTGTAGAAGTCTTAGGACGTGCATGAGGACAAAAGGCCATGTAGGACATGTACACCACGCCAGCAACGGCCGCCGTTGGTGGCACTAGCGAAAGCCAATCTTTGACTAGAAGAGAGATAATCAACAAAAAAAAGGTAGTCGGGATATAAAAGTAGAACCAGATAAGAAATCTTGCATGCAAACATGGATAGAGAAGATTAAAGGGGTACACTATGTATGAAAAATACAAGCCGGCGAACCTTTGCTTTGGGGTAGTGTGGCAGAGGTCGATAATTATTCCCGTTTGTCACACCGTGAGCTTGGCATTCGTCTTACATAACTTCTTTGGACGAAGTCTATGGAGTTCAATGCGTGGTGAATAGCCCAAGCCGGCTATTGCCGAATAGTCAGCAGTAAATGGAAGAGGAAATCGGACGGCAGTACGAAAAGACATGCTTCAAAGATGGAGCCTTTCGGTTCCCCCCATCTTTGCGCTTACTCATACACCTTTAAGCATTTGCTTGGTGCTGATGATGATGGAACAATTTCCGCATGACCGGGCAAATAACTGTCTTCGTGGTGTTTTCCTTGTAAGCCGAAATGGGAGTAATAATAAAGCAATTGAACTACTTACATCCTAGCCGGAACCATCCACCGAAGCTATCCGGAATGGGCAATCCAGACAGGTAGTTCGGCAGGGTTGTTTTTACCAATCCCGACAGTAGCTGCATTATGATGGAAAGTTGGTTCTTTCAACCTAATGGATGCAAGTGATTGCAAAACTTATACAACTTGATGAAGCTGCACAATTTTATATCAATGTTAAATGTTTCAAGACCTTTATGAAACGAAGGGCACTGACACTTATTATAAACTTGAGCAAGGCAAACTAGATCGAGCAACTGTCTGAGCTATGTTGTTTCGCTACACAACGATCAGCGACGACAAGTGCGATCCGGGACGGGATTGCAAAACGACTGTGAAATACGGTCGTCATGCCTTCGGTCGACGTCAAAGTGAATAAAAAAGCTAGGTGGGCTCATGTCAACCTTGCTTGTTGTGCTCTGTCAGTTTGTCTAGTTCACCCCATGGTCGGTTGTAAATACCGCGGCTGTGCGAATGCTGTTTGAAATTTCCGTTACAAAATTGTATTTTAGTCAATTTCTATTCCCAAATGGCAATAAGGAATGCTATGTTTTTTACATTTAATACTATGATATAATATTAATATGATATATATTAATATTGCCTGTATGCCTTGGTCGTGCTAAAGTAGTAAGCAACAGTGTTTCGAAAACATTTGCAAACCCATTATCCGGTTTGCGAACCGTTTCGAAAAAGATCGTGCATGATTTATTTGAACGTCGAGAAAAGCACACGTGATTATTAATATATTTTCATTTATATTTCTTTATTTCAGATTGCTTGCGGCATTTGAATGCCGAAATATGGACTACACGGATAACAGTGACTACTTCCGAGATCCTGCATTGCTACAAATCTATGTTATCAATTGCTCTCCATTAATAGTGGTCAACATTACTAAGCACTCTAGCTGCAAGGACAAGGTTATTAAGCAAACGATTGAAGTAGAGAACATGTGTCTTTGTGTCATTGATCTCGTTCAAACGTTTCCATGATAAAAACGGTGTTCTGCTAACAAATTTCCCTTTGGAAAAGTACTTTTTCTTTACTATTTCGGTAATGCATAACGGAAACCATGATATACGTAATCCTTCCTCTTGTTTTTTCATATTGATTTGGATTTGTCTAAGTTTGTTATTTATGTGACGTATAAAACAGAAAACGAATTTTATGAACACTTTAAGTACTATGAGGAACCAAATTTTACATTTAAAAACGGACTGCAACGAATTTATAGCTTTTAGGCAAAGGCTTCGAGGAAACGAAGTATTAAAGTGGAAATAATTGAATAAAAATGTTTAGACATGGTTCCTCGTTGAGACAAAAAAAAACAACAAACAAGAATGTTCGATTAGTCGTACGAAAATTGTGAACAAGATCGCGTTTTATGGATGATTTAAAGTTTTAAAACTATTGATGTTAGCATATAAAAACCAAGTTTTTTGCATTCTGTTTTTCCCGTTACATTCTCTGTCTAGTCAAAATTTATCGAATTTTCTTACTCGGTATTCATTTTTTTTAACGTATGCTGTAAGTAGACGTACAGAATTGAAGCAAGACGTAGCTTCAAATTATGAACTGTGCTTTCTTATGGTCAGAAAGAAAACACAGCTCACTAACCTGAACTTTCCTATTTTCCTCCCGCAACAAAAGAGGAGGGAAATAACTAATAGAAGAAAACCCAGCTGAAGCGTAAATGGCCTAAATACTAAATATAGGGAAACATCTAAATACAAATACTAGTAGCAAACCACACTAACAGTTAACTAGCAGAAAATGCTGTAACTGTAATGATCATGAAATGAAGAAAACACACTACCCGATCGTGTTGCAGGGTAAAATCGTCAGCTTACTTCGTGCATTGTTGAAATAACAATGCACTAACAAAATAAAACAGAAGTAGCAAGAAGTTTTTCACGTTGAAAGTTGACTAATGCGAATGACAACTATCACCTAGAATAGCGAATCAATGACAAGGTTAAAACTCAAATTTCAATTACTGAAAACATATAAGTTGTAATTATTGTTCGACGTTGAACCAGAGAACTATTCGAAAGGAACAACTTATTCTATGCATTCATACTATTGTAAAGCCACATTCGTATTTCTGTATAGTCGAAGTCCTATTGTTCTTTGGCGATGTATACTATTAGTTGGCGCAAGGGTTTGCCTGAACTATATTTTATGATTTCAATTATGTTTTTATTGTACATCACATCCCAGAATGTGCTCGAACTTTTCTTATTTAATTATCACAAAATTGAAATGGAATGTGAAAAAGGCTTGCAAACGTAATCATCTTATAAACGATAGCTAGTGCCATACAGAAGCAACACAAAATTACAATGAAATGCTCAGTAGATTTCAACAACTTTCCACTACTCCGTCGAATGTTGATTGGGTCGCTTGATGTGTCCACTTTTTCTTCAAGGTAGAATGTTTAGCACACACTGAAAACGAACACTAAGAGAGCATGCGTTATAAAACCAAATCCAAAAGCGTTACAAAACGAACAACAACTACAAAGTAAATACAATCCAAAAAAAATAGAAGAAATGAAATATAACTATATACATATATATTTTAACATTAATAAATATTTAGGACAGTAGTTACGAACGAACGAAGTACGATAGACTCAACACGAAAAACATAAGATACATTTTGAGAGCTAGAAGGTGAAAATAGTAAATTGTGAAAACAATTCAACCTGAGCTATGGGCGGAAATATATATGAATTTATATGTTAAATCAGATACAATGTCAACCATAACATGAATCAAGTATACAGAGGATGTATCTTATATGGAACATGGGAGTAAGGAAATGAAGTATAAAATAATGCAGGAAAACATGAAACCAACATGTAACGTAATATGCGCACAAATATAGTATTCAAGACAATTTCAGTTCAATCAGTTTAAGAACGTACATATATGGTAAAGTAGGGGGAATATATTATAATACAAAGGAAGAACTGTTGTGTACTGCACACATATTTGAATAATACCGGCAGGCAAAGCGAATAAGATATTTAAGAGCAGTTCAACTTTGTTCATAAGTATTTGCCGAATTCGGGATAAAAGCATCGATGTCAGTGACGAAGCGGAAAAGGAAAGTTCTTTAAAACGGAACATTATTAGAAAAGTATATAATAAAGCTAAGCATCAGAACTATATGTATTATTCGACGACATAGGGGATAGATATGATAAAAAAAGAAAATAAGTACAGCGAAAAAACTGGTTGCGAATTTGAAATGTATTGAACTGTTTAGCCATATGAAATTCGGCCGAGGCCAAGCGCTGATTCGATAGCATTTCGTGATTTAACTACATTTAAAAACTAAAGCAAGAGAATGGGATATAAATCAAGCGCATCGTGCATAAAAGAAAAGCTCAGTGAGTGAGGGTATGAAAGCTGCTTGTTGGTTATTCCGTGGTTTTTCTTCTTTTTGTTTTAGACGATTAACACTAATTATACCAGCACGTTGACGCAAATGCGGTCTTTGATTTGTATTGACTCCATAATGGAATGCAGTATAAAAAAAAGGGTTTATTATGGGGCACGTACTGTACGTTTGGCACAAATGTACCTTTCACATTATGTTTGAAGTATGGAACTATGTTCAATAAATAAAAAATGGCAAAGGCGCACTTTGTCTGCTTTGGTATGCACTTTTCCCGGTATAGTTAATGTTATGTTATGCCAACAGTGAGAAATGCAGTGCGTGTTCAAATGGAAACGTACCAACGCATAATTGTCGTGCTAATTTTACTTCTTGGTAATTTGTCTCAAAATCCCAATCATATGAAGATAGTCAGTCCCATTGAGATTACTTGAATTAAATCGAACTACATCAGAAAATGTTATGTTCTTCGAATGTTTTATTACAATTTTTCCAACATTGCTTGAACAGCTCATTTGTTTAAACTTGAGACTTTAAACTTCAATAAAGAAAGGTTTCTCGTTCAAGTGTGCCAAAATAAAATAATTTAGTAGAACATCTTTGAACGAGTGGAAACATTCAGTTTGTTCAAATGTTTATTTCCGTTATCTAACAGGCCCTGTATAAGCCAGATTTTTTTAACTTTCATTGGAAAAAATGACAAAATATGTTGAAAATCTAGAGAAAATATGTTTGATTGATACCGAAAACAAAGTGTGAAAAATCGATCGATTTAGTAGAAAATTTGCGCTCATAAGCAGTGTTCCATCATCGAAAAAAAACCTATGAGGAGAAGCTTTGTTGAAAGGGATTTATTTTTTTAGGATTGTTTTAGTAGTAGCCCAGGGACGGAATGTTGAAAAAAAAACAATTATAAATTCAGAATGGAATGATTACAAAGTTAATGGAACTGTAAAGAAGGAAAACATCGTTTGACGAGATATTTCATAAATAAATGTTTATACATGTAATGAAAACCGAACACGGACTATTTAATTTAAAATTTATCGAAAGAAAACTGATAACTGCACGACACTTCAGGATGTGAATTAACCTTGCTATGCGTTTTTCTTTCACTGTATCTATAGAGATAGAGCTGATGATGGGCCCCATTTCAACATAGAGTAGGACATGAAAGTATCCGTACAGTCACCAATTTCAACTTTAAGCTTGCGTATCTCAGCGACAACGTGAGCTAGGATAACAATTTAACCGGCATATCGTAGATAAACTAATATTCTGCAAAATTAGTGATTAACATTTCGAAAAAGTTTCATGAAGTCACTTTGTTCGATTCCCGCCAACACGCAGGTCATACATTTTAAGGTCAACGATTTATATTCCGCTTTCCTGTATGCACCATTAGAGCAATTTTCCTCCTTATTGCACTCTTGTGCTTTGAATCGGTAGTAACTGCGTTCAAGTGCGAAAAAATATGTTAACTTCCCGGGAGACGACTTTAAATCAGCCGTTCTTCAATTTCATACAATTTTGTTTTCGCAAAATGCTGGTTAGTGCCAATTTTCTGTGATACCAGTGCAGTTATTTCGAATCGATGTTTGGCTAGAAACGTGTTTCGGATGTGCGATGATGAATTGACAAAATCAAGCAACGCAATGGTCTTATGCGGTAGTTTGTAATAGATTAAATAGACATGTATAATTTCGTTGGAAAACATACTCTGCTCTGCTTATAAAATAGAAAAAGGTATATAAATCAATTTTTTATATTGTTCATATAGCGAAATAAAAAAAGTCAACTCATCTGTGACGATCCACTCCGTGTGTCCGATCGGTCGATGTCGGTTTAGAATAGTTTTCATGTCTGTTTGCTTCTGCCAACAGGGCAACTGCCAGTGCGACGGTTGTAAAAATCCGTCTTTTTTGCGTCGTACAGCAACGGTGATCTGAGCGCACGCAGTAAGTAGTAATAAGTGACGACTTATTGCTAACATGGTTAAGACATGTTCTTCCTTACGACTACAGTTAAGAAATCTATCATTCACTTTCGTCTTACTAAGGCCATAGTTTTTGTCTGCTTCCGTTCAATGACATTCTATATGCTTCTTGTTTTGCCACATACATCTCTAGCGGAATTACTGGATGCTTTTGAAAATAACGATCGATGGACATAGTTTGTCCGTAAAATAAAACTTTCATACTTTCCTTTCTTCCTTCCTTTTTTGTGATAATAATAATTATTCCTGTTGTTTAGCGTATATCTCCAAAAAATTCATCTCGATCGGTGGAAAGAAGATACGCAACGTAATGCGAAGCATCATCAGAATAATAAAAATATCTTAACATCCTAATTAAGCATATAATAAAACATAACGCCGAGGCCCTAATTTCGTTACGATTTTTCAACCAAAAACTAAGCAACGTTGAAATCAACGGCACGAAACATTTCCAGCTTCTTTCTGGTGTAAAATGAAATGGGATATGATACTATGCGATTTTCTTTTCTATTCCCGAACTAATATTCTTCAGTGCACAATGCGTGGAAAGGCAACGATGGTGACATCTGAGGGGGGGGGGGGGGGGGCATATAAGGGTTTCTTTAACATTTAATTTCTTTCTCGTTGCCATTTCTACACTACCGCGATATCCTGTACTGTATGCATTAAGAAGTCACTTATGTCTAATACTTGTCTCGTTTCGTTACTCGTAAAGTGTTCTCTTGCTACCTAAACAGCCGCCGCAAAATACTATTATATATGTTCCTTAGTACTGAAAAACCGCCACACATCTCCCATCTGCCGTTCTCTAGGACTCGCGTGCCATGTTTGGCACACCAATGTCCCTCCTCCGGGTGACAATGAATAGGGCATTCGGTTTGGCGAAAACTTTTTTTCATTCATTGATCTCCCTTCGGCTCGTTAAAACAAAAATCGTTTTCGAAGATTTGTTAAAACTGACTCTCTTTCCGGAGCACGGTTATAAGTGGTGGTGCCGTAGACGGAAGTGGCGGTGGAATCGAATCGCTTCCGTTCGTACCGTTGGTGGCAGATGCCGCGGTGGTTGTCGTCGTCGTCGTAGAAGAGGTTCGGTTCGTTTCCTTGGTCTCACCGTTTGTAACGTTCGTGCCATGTCTTACGGTTGTGATGATCGATTTTATAATAGCCGAGTTGGATGATTTTTCCGTAGAGTCGCTAAAATGGATTTGAGGATATAGAATAGTTAAGCCCGGTAGAATAGTTTAATAGAATAGTGGTGAAGGGGCACACAATATTTGTAGTGTATATTCAAGCTATATTTAATTGTTCATCTTCTTTTGTTTGGCTGAATCTCTTTTTTTTTCGATCACAATTTAAAAAAACTCAAATTCTTGTTGCATCAATTTCCTTAAACAGATAACAATAACTTACCCAATGCCTTTCAGGTCCTTGATGTTCGAAGAGTTAAGGCTCAAAATGTCGCTATTCTTAGCCGTTGCGGACATTTGGCTCGTATGGGTGCTCAATACTGACAGGCGACCTATTAAAGACAGCCATTATTTTCCATTCACCCACAACGAGCAAGCTAACCAACGCAATTCGTGCATGAACTTACCAACAACTTCTTCGGTGGTCGTGGAACAGAGTGTCGTCGTGGTCGAGTTGAGGTGATCACGCACGGAGTCGATCGTGATGTCCCCAATCGAGCTGGTGATCGTCTCGTTCGCCTTGTTCGGCGACGCATCGTCTCCGCTGCCAACACCATTGCTCAGCCTCGGGTTGGAAGTACCGTTCGTCAGCACCGTCGCACTGCCCGTACTGGCAGCCCTTTCGGCGTTGGACGCGGTGGTAGTGAGTGTGGGCTTTTCGGCGGCCACCTCCCGCTCCGAGGAAGCGTCTTGTTGGTTCTCATTGTCCTGTTCTCGATCGTCGTCTTCTTCCTCGCCGGTCGCATCATCAACCGGTGTTGACCAATCCTCCACCTCGATCATTCCGTTCGGGGATACAATTTTCGTGGCCGATAAGCTGATTCGCTGCACCTCTGAGGACGACATCATGTACAGAGCCTCACCGTGGGCCGTGAAACAAAGGGATGAAATGCCGCTGGAAACAATAAAAAAGAAGAGTGTAGGTTTTTTGGACATCTGTCTACACCTTCCCTTAAGGTACTAGCGCAACACTCCTTACTTTATATCTTCTCGGCGAACCGCAGCGGAGTTCAGCTGTCGACGCAGTTCCGGAACGGTCAACACCAAGCAGTCACCCAGGTTGGTCAAGCAAAGAAGACTGATTTCACAGTGGTTCGTCACATCCGAACCTCCTCCGCTGGCTGCATTGGGCGCATTCGGTTCACCGGTCGTTGCGGTAGCATTGTTATCTGCGGTTGAAGGCTCTGCGGCTGGCGGGGCGGATGGCGATTGCGGTGCCAGTTTGGTGCTTGCCTTCGGGGGGCTGGAATGTGCCAGACTGGACGTCGGAACGGTGCACATGAATGTGGCGAAAGCGATACGCCGGACACGCGCACCTTCGTGAGCAGTTAGCTTGTATTTGTTCAAAGGTTTCAGTTGCGGTAGTGAGAACACTTTGAACTGCTCTTCGGAGGCAATCAGCACGCGGTGCGGCGCTGGTCCCGGTACATTCTGGAACTCTAGTGGAACACCATTCTGAAAAGAAAACAATGTTGTTTTGTGAAACATTAAAAAGTGTACAGGAACAGATTAAAGAGGATAGAAGAAATTATCGTTAATTTGACATTTTTTTGGTTATGCTACAGAAACAAATTGTTCATCAATCGGTCACGCTTTAACTTTTTTCTTTAACTCAAATCTTTGCAAACGAACATGTATGAACACATATTTTCAATAAATCTGAACATCTTTGATGAACAAGTAACAGTGCGAGTAACCATGCCGGACTACAACAGGCATCTTGGATCACCTACTAAATGCTACTCGAAAACCAATGTGAACTGCGCTCAGTGAGCACACAAACGTTTGATGGTATCTTAACCGATGTTACTTACGCTATCAACAACCGCAATGCCAATGATGGGAGCCCGATGTTTCATCTGGATTTCTTTTGCAAGCTTCCCGGTGACCGGTGGCCCCTGCGGAACGACGGCCGGTCCCGTCTCATCGGTTCCGTCTTCCGCCGCAGCTGGAGCAGGTGCCGCCGGCTTCGGTGGCAAATGTAGCACGAACACCGACACACAGCTCGAGTTTGTACCGGCCCACAGGGTCGGAATGTACACGTTCTGGTTGGTGATGAACGTTTGGGCAAAGGTCAGGCAACGGACCATCGAACCCATTCCGTCGTCGACTGGCCGCGCTTCGATCTGGCGTTCGACTGGACGTGTTTCAGCTGCCGATTGTTGCTGCTGAGCACCAGCACCACCACCTCCGGCGGAATTCGGGTTGCCACGGGTGGAGCGTCCCTTGCGCAGTCGACGGAACGATTCGCGAAGTGTTTTTTTGAACGATTTTCGGCGGGACAGCGTTTCCCCGGCACCGGTGAGATCTTACGGGTTGAAAGGAAAAGAAAGAAATGGGAAGATCAACCTTTGCACAACGAACGCAATAGAACGAAGTAGACAGCATGTGTTTCATTATCTTACCATTCGGATTGAGGGTGCACTTGTGCAATACCGGGGTCTGATTCTGATAATCAAACAGCACGAGACCGTGGGCCGTGCCTGCAGCAACCAACGACCATTTGCTCTGCATCGCGATGCAAGTAACGGCGGCCGGTGGCAATACCTGCAGCACGCCCATGAAGTTTACTCCCTCGATGACGGGTGCGTTTTCCTCGAGCAGCTGGCGCTTCACCTTCAGTTGATCGTGTCCCTTCCAGACGAATCCATCACGATCACTCACCAGGTTCATTGTGGTCACTTTCAATGGTGCTGGAGTTTCGTCGCCTGACGAGTCGGACGAGTCGAAGTTTGCCATCACCACGTTGCCCGCCGTACCGGCAATTATCAGTGTGCCCGTCTGGGGGCACAGCTGCACCTTCTTTACGGCTAGGCGCGGGTCGTCCGAATAGGGATCGAACTGTCCCGCCTTACGGAACGGCGGCTCACCATCGTCCAGCTGCTCCGTGGAGCCATTGAGGGCGCTATCAAAGTCGTCACTGTTGTTGAACAGTGGAGCCGTCTTGACGTGCAACAGCGGTGTCAGACAGACGTCGGAACAGTCCCAGAACTTTACTGACCCATCCTCGTGTCCGGTTATGAGCACGTCTCGTTCAACCGACCCACGTTCGTCGTCATCCTTCGGTTCGTTGGGCAGGATACCACCGGTGATCGGCCACGGGTTGCTGCTGTACTCGGCCATCTGATACTCACCGGCTTGCTTGATTTTGGCGTACACATCGGCCGACACCTGCGACACAAGGTGATTACAGGTGACAGCAGACGCGTGCAGCGAGTGCAAGTAGGGTGCGTTGATCTGCGGAAGTGTCTCATCGGTGAGATCGTACGCAACAAGCTCTTCTTCGAGCAAGACCACCAGTACTTCTGCCTGCTCCGGCCGGGCATCATTGAAAGTAACAAAAAAGTCGATCACCTTCGAGGTAAAGTCAAACGCCACCTTTGTGCCATCCTTGCAGTGCACCGACACGCACTGGTGTTCGCCGTAGGCTGAACGAGGCATACCGCCAGAAAAGACGACCAGCTCGCAGCGACCACGGTGGGCACGGATCAGCCGATCGATCGCTTTACACGGGTCCGGACCGTACGGGACGTACTTCTGGTTCTCGGGCGGAATCGGGCTATCCAGATCCCACGTTGCGTACGATCCGTCCGCATGGTACCAGGTGAACTGCGTGCTATCCTGGCCAATGAACAACCCCACACTCTGGCCGTGGCCGGGCGAGATGAACGACTGCTTTACGCTGGCAGACTCCAGATCCCACAGCACCGCAAGGCCACGGTTGTACGCAATCATCAAATGGTTGTGGTTGTTCGGCAACTGCTTCACCGACTCGATCGCACCCGGGTTCAGCCGGTAGGACGTCGGCAGCTGCTCCAGCACCACATCGTGGTAGATGACCGACTCCTTTACGACGAAGTTGCGCACATCGAACTGGTACACGTTGCCACCCTCCGTACCGATCCATACCGTGTCCTTCATGTACGAGCAGCACAGGGAAGAGATTTTCTTCAGCTTCCCATCGAACGCCAGGCTCTTGATGGCCACCAGTAGCGTGCCAGCTGGCTCCCACAGCACCAGCTGGTTCGATGCGGTCAACGAGAGCAGACGGCCGGTACCCGGGATCCATTCGAGCATTTGCACGATCAGATCGGACGGATTGTTGCCCGTCGACGTATGCTGACCGTAGAACTCGACACCGGGTCGGCCGAAAACTTTGATGACGCCACTGTTTGTGCCGATGGCCATCAGCTTGCTCTTCGGGTCGTACGCCACGGCGGATGGTTTGTGTGGGAAGCCATGTTGGGCCGTCTGCAAAGACATGAAGAACCGAGATAAACTATCAATAATACTACGGTAAAACAACGACTATATAAATGCTATATCAGACCGACATGTTTCTACTCGATTTATCTATCGAAAACAGGTATAAATACAAAAGATGTTGTAAAAACTTCGGAATAAAATTATAAATTGTGTATGTTGCAACCTAGGGTATTCCTTCCATATTCCATGCTCCAAATAGTAAATTATGGGTCCCAATATATGATAACCTAGTGGAGATCCCATTTAATAAATTCATCATCAATCCATCATACTGAATTCTTGGTTTTTCGTCAAGCAAATGACAGTAACATGACTTTATTTCCTTCATCATCACATGTCGTACCGGGCTTAACGGGGCACTGCAATGTTTGGCACACCACGTAAAGCTGTTATCTTCGATCGAACTACATCCTCCACATTCGCACCAAATCGATAAAAGTTAATGAACTCATGAATCATCTTAGAACAAAAAAATAGTCTAAATTTACGAACCCTTGAGATGTCTGCCTCAATCACTACACACTACCCATATGGAACCAGCGTGTGTTTGAGGAGCTAACAGGATGATATCACTGTTCGCGCGGAACCTTCATAACTGCGATCGATGCTTGTGTGATATTGGTTTGTTTTTTGTGCATCTTGTTGCGCTACCCCAACTCTAGGCATGTACAGAAAACCATCATTATACGAACATTGATATGATATACGACCGTGAGGAGCTACAAATAATTTGTTTCGCTTTTAGATTATTTTTAAACTCAACCCTAATGGCAATAGCTTTACATGCGTACATTGCCTGATATCTAGGTAAATTGTCCATAGTTTAGCCTTAGCCTTTGTTTATAAAAATAATTGCGTCGAGTGGTGGAAACCCCTGAAGTTGTTGCTTTATCAGTATAGCTATTCCTACACCTTCATGGACATATAAGCGGCCGCAACGACCGCACGAAATGTTGGTTTTGGTGGTTTCCCTTTTTGCCCTTTATCAGCACCGTCAGGGTCAGAAATCATAGCCCCGGCCATGGTGGGTTGTGGTGTGGCAGTGAGGCAAAGGCTATGAGCAAGGCACACAAAACCGGCATATAGCAATTCCATACACACCAGGAAAAAAAAGGGTGCAGGTTTATCACTGTGCAAACAAGGAGAACAGGTGAATCGAATGATAACGGGTCGAATCTGATATCAGTCAGACCGGGTGGGGAACACAACCTGCCCGGTACACTTCAAGCCGGATCGATGATTAAGCCCGGAGTGCTGGAGGAAACCAAAGCTAAACAAAGGGAGGGAAAAAAGGAAACAATCCTACAGACGGTAAGGGGTTGTAGAGTTGTCGCCGCTGATAAGCATACGGATATGTTGCAATCGTTCTTTTTCGCAGTCTGAATCGGGAAGGAAAAGCGTTATAGGAGACTCAGAGACAAGAACAAATTGTAAACAGCCATTTAAAAACGTGAAACTTGAAAAGTAATTTAGCATCCAAACATTTATTTTATTTTCAACTAGGAATATGCTTAAGATTTTCTTGCTGGGCAGGGTGAAGACCGGCACAACGACGATCGACACCCTTGATAGGACGATCATGCTTTTGTCGTTTTTAGAAGTTTTTTTTTCGACACCGACAACGATAAGGCAAACGGTGTTACCTGTTATCTTAAGTAAATACCCTTGAGTTGGAAAAGCGAGGTTGAGCATGATATCATCAAACAACGCCCATTCACACACATGCAGACCTTTTTTTTTGTAAAAATAAATGTTATCTCTCCCTGAAGAGGTGATTTAAAGGAATAATTGTCGTTCCTGGACGGGGTGGTTCCGTAGGGTTGCCAACATTGAAACTGAAACCTGCGTCTAGGAAACCGTGGTGTATGATTTTGCTTTTATTTTGACCCGTTGTCCCCTGCTTGAAATGATTCCTTTCTTTGCCCTTAAAGTGTTTCCGTTATCGATCAGTGCCTATCACGATTTGCGCCACACCAAACCAAACAACGTTTGCAAGCGTCGGGGGCAAGGGCAGCGCCGATGAGGCTAGCAAAGATAGACCCGGTTTTCACCTCGGTTTTTCGCAGTCGCCCCCAGTTGCTGGTCAAGGTGTGGCCAAGCGATGCATAATATGTCTAGCTCGGCTAGAAAGACGTTCCTTCTCCTGAGCGTGATTGGAGTTACCTTAACGGTACTTTCCGCCTTGTGGGGTTGTTGAAAGTCGCAGCACCGACGAGGCCATGTAGCTTTATTTTCCATTCCTTCAAACCATTTTCGATCCATCTTCTCGCAACAGCAGCAACACCAATCCTGCACTAGAGTTCTACCAGGCGGCGCACACACGGGTGGCAATCGTGACATTCAATGGCTTAATGCCGCAATTATGACGGTGGATCGTTTCTGTGTTCCATGATCCTGTACCGGAGGAGACTTACCCCGTGTTGCCTCGGCTACGCTTTGTTAAGTTTCCGCTTTTCTAACATCCATGCAAGCTGGGGCAGTGTTACTAAACCCTTGGTTCACGAAATGCAGCAATTTAGTTGAACATTAGTATTTTATAAATACAAAATAATAATTATAATATATTACATACATTTAAAAAAGAGTCTCGAAGGTTCCGGATAGCCTGATGTTCTAACGCCAAGGACGAAATGTTCAAATAGAAAGCTAATCTTATTTTACAACAATCAAAAACAATACCTCTGATATCTCGGACTTGCTTAAGATTAAATTTACAAATTTTTCGGTCATTATGTTTCATTCTGAAGGTTTCAACATGGTACATACAACATATTGGACTAGGAATTTTTTCAAAGTCATTACTATATTCAGTTTAAAACCGCAATAACAAGCTATGATTGAATATAAACCAAAAAGTTAGCAAAATAATGTTTAAACATATTCCATTAATTTGAAAAGATAATGTTTTCACAAAAAAAATCGTAAAGAAAACGGAATTCCCTCTTTTTGAGTAAGTACTGAGATATTGGATTATATTTTTATATTTGAAAAAATATTTTCAAGCTTTCTTGGGAACACGCCACATTCCAGCTCCATAAACTGGTGTCTTTATCTCTTTCTGGGTCATATTGCGTTGACTTACAAGCACCGCAGTATTTTTACTGAGGAAGAGTGTCATATAAAACGTTGACGAACACTGAATGTAAAGAGTCCGTGCCATTGCTTGATGGGCTCCCTCGGTGCCCTCATTGGCGTCGTTCTGATGACCTTTCTTCTACTCGCGCTATAAAAGCAGAACTTATCTAACGATCTTCGTAGGAAAAGCTCAGTGTTTTGCTTTTGCTCGTTTTCCGCTTGCGCCACTAGACTCTACCTTCGTGCCTCCGCGACTTGCCCCCTTGACATCCAAAGACGATCCGTAGTAATTTAGCTAGCGTTTAAAGCGTTGTAGCACTTCCTTCTCTCCCATTCGCGGGGTGGGGACGCAAAATAGTTTCTCCGTGGTGAAGCCATGACGACACGCGGGAAGACACACGAAGTGAAAAGTACAAAATCAACCGTTAGTCTATGCTGCCTTCAGGTTCAATGTATTTCGAGCACGTTGGATCGGGAGGCGCGCCAACACGTTTCCGCGCGGGCCATCGTCGTTTCGTTCCGGCCGACAGTTACAGAACTCGGGGATACGCCGCTTGAAACATGGAACGATTGAACGGAGAAAGCAAGTCGACGGTTCGGAAAGTCTGTGGTGCTTACGTTTTCGAGAAGCTCTGATTTGCCGCAATCCCGCTGCTCCGTAAAGGCAAAGATCGACACACAATCGACGCCGGGGATGACCGGGTACGTGGGCTTGGCGTGTGGGATGGATGCACACCAAAAAAGAAACCGGCCTACGTAAATCGAACCCGGTGGATGCACAGGCGCAAGGGGGTGGGGGGGGTGTGGGTGTGATCGGGCCGCAAAAAGGGAAGGTTTTTTTTTCGCGGCCATATTTTATATGGCTTACCTTCCCCCTTGGCAGTACACTTTGGTCCAGTGCAGTTCAAGAAGTAAGTTGAGGCGTCAGATGTGTTTAAATTATTGCACCCAGTGTGATGGGTTAACAAGTGTACCCCTTGTTGGCCTTTTTACAAGAAATGGTATTAAACGCTGCCGTTTGTCTACGTGAAAAAAGCGCCACACAACCGCTTGGGAGAACAATTAGATTTATAGGCAGCTATTTGTGGTTGCTTGTGATGGATATTCAGTCGTTTAAATTAGCCAGTTAATTTTATTGTATGTTAAATAATTACATAACTGCCTAATTTTAAACACAAATGAAATATTGTACACAAAATTCCACAATTTTGTTTGACATACATTACTTTTGAACTTCATTAAAAAAAAATATGCGTGTGTAAGATTGTGGGCATTTTTTTCTCACCTATGGTTTGCAATGCAATTATCATAATAGTTATGCATACGAAGATCTAAAATACCGCCGAATCGGCGTTCCTCTCCACGCCAGTCATGCTCATACCTCCGATTATTTTCCGCAAACAACAATCGAGTGTCACTGATGGTGCAACACATACCCAAGGCTGCGAAAGGTTTGTCCCCGCTGACACGCTAGCAGACAACGAAGCCACCAATACCCTCCTGTAGATTAGCGTTATCATGAGAGACACCCTGGCCAAGACTTATCTATTAGTCACCGAGAGGGGGGGCGCAAACTTCGTTCGAGGTGTCCCACAAAAGTGCAACAGGTTAAAACGGCATGCGAAAGGCATTAAAATAGGCGTACAATGCATGCACGCCACGAGTTGTACACGTGTGATGTATTGTGGCTAGGACACACATTTGCCTTCTTCATCATTTCCACTTTGGCATCGGCTTATTCCTCATTCAAGCGCTCAGATAAAGGTCCCTTCCTAATGGAAAACAATACAAATTCACATCATTTGCTGCCAAGTACACGTTTCGAGGTGTACGCACTAATTAAAGCCATTTTTGCGTATTAAAAAGCATGTTTTCATAGCGTTTTCACTATCTTTAGATCAATTTTCATCGGTGGTTCGCGCCGTGTATAATAGCGCGCGTCAATGAGTGTTGTATGCGTTTTTCAAACGGTTATTGTTGTTCTTGCACCCCGGGCCCATGCTTCCATATTAGGACAGGAAGTGAGCAAGTAGGGAGGGGAAGGGAGTGGCATGATGAGATAACAGCCCGGTGCGTAAGTCTTCTATACAAGGCCCGGCCACCCTCCGTTCCGTGAATGCAGGATTTCGCACTGGAATGCGTTGCATGTGTGTCTGTGACGCATTGGGTACGATCATGTGCAACGTGCACCTCTCCATGGTGGACGATGCTGTCCTACGCAACTGGTCATCTCCGGAGCCAGGTCACTGGTGAGAAGCACGACGGCGACGATCAGACCAAAATCATTCTCCCATGTTGACTCACCAAGCACGTGGCAGCAAGTAAGGGTGGTGGTTTCAGGTGAATCAACCGATTTTATTATATCTCGCCATACATGCGGCAGATATCGGTGATCCAAAATCTACACTTGCTGGACGATATTTACCGTTAAAAAATATAAAAAAGGATTAATTATACCCACATACAATGCGTGGGAAAAAAGACGATATGTGGGAAAGATGTTGATACAAGGTTGCTTTACGAACTAAAAAGTACGAGTCAAGTGCAACGTCTCTGGTACTGCCTTTTATTACACATAGAGCAACAGCTTTGTACGAAATAGGATAAGCTTAGGCAAAATGTAAACCCAATTTGCATAGTTCATTCCTCTAAAATCTTTCTGACACCATACACTAGCACAATAAAAAACGTTTGAGTTTAAAACATACAGATTATAAGAAACTAGAAACATCAACAAAGGTTGCTTTAAAGTATTTTTAAAAGTTAAATAAGTGCGAAAAATGTGTCACTCATTTTGCTTCACAAATAAATTTTATGCACCTCTAGCAGCATTAATAAATATCACTAAGTGTAGGTTTGACAATATTGCTCCCATTAAAAACATTTATTTACATTATCTGGAATTGTTGTTTGAATAACTAAAATGAGCATTTATTTTTGGTAGAAACAGGAAATTAAAAAAAACAAGTTGACATAGGGCAAACAAATGTATAAATCTATTGTTTTCTCACGGTATTTGGATTAGTTTGCTCATGTTGGAAAACAAAAAAAAAACTAGAATAGAATTTTATTCCTAAATTTCAAAGAGATTTTCATTGGAGAAGTTAACTTTTTCCTGCGATCACGATACAGTATAGAAATGTTCTTTTATCATAAAGAACTCCATTGTAACGTCTTTTACGCTCCTAAAATGTACGCTGTAATAGTAGAAAAGACCATCCACTCAGCTTTTCCTTGTAGTCTTCTACGATTACGTTTTTCTGCGCGTGCAATATTTTGTTTAAACTAACGTCATAACGTCACTATAGTACGTAACAAGTATTTTTTATCGTTTTTTTTTTTGTCATTTCCTCACCAGTTGCATTTCATTCAACTCTACGTGACGTTCTGGTGAGGCACGCGCGAGGTCAAACCATTTTCCCAGTTAATGTTTAAACCCAAGCCAAGCCAAAACGAAACACACCCGCTCCCCGCTCTTTGCCTTACCGACGGACATTGTGTAGTTATTGTTTTAATGTAAACTTTACTAGAAAAGGGTTCACTTCGGCAAAGCGGCTAGTGAATGGACCATACTAAAACCTACCCCCGGTCGCTTCCGAGCAGTTGCGCCCCTAGGCTACGTTGGTAGGTGAAAACATTCAAAATAAAAAAATAAAACTCGACGTACGTCAACGGCAAAGAAAAGAACTACAACCACCGAAGCCGTTGCCTCCGTAGCTCCCCAACCCCCCCGTCGTTAGGTCGTACAAAATCTCAGAACAGAATCTAAACTTACCCGACGAAATGCAAACAGCTCCTTCTGCAGCTTCTGCCGCTCCGTCGAAGGTTGTTGGCCTTTTCCACGTATAAACTTCAGCATTGTTCTTCCGTCGGCAGGGCGGGGGAGTGAAAGAAGCACTAGCGCTTGGGGCGGGAGGCTGGCTTAGATGTTACCTTTCGCTCAAAACGAAATGCCCGAGGGCCGTCTTCTTCGGTGTCTTCTCCACAAGCCGATCTTTGATGATTTTCTCTTCGACGACTCTAGCGAACCAGCGGCCAGGCCAGCTAGTAGAAACAGCCACACAGCGCTTTTCTATTTCCTTTCAACTTTCGACTCTATCCCCTCCTTCCCGGGCGCTTTCTTCTTTATGGGAGTTGGCTGGCGCGGATCGCGTTCTCGCTATTTATTTCCAACGAACCGTGCTATGAAAAGTGGTTTGGGTTTATCTCAGGTGTGAGTTTCTTCCAGCTCGATACGAAGTGGCGAAGTTCTGCATGGGGATGCCAACGGTTGGTATCAAGCGCTGTATGTTGCGCAAGCGGAAGCTCTGGCCATCGTCTTTTTGCCAGCCACACACTGTTCGCTTGCGGGCACAATCCTGGGAAAATGATTGCGGATTGAAGACAGATTCCTTGGGACGTGCTGGCTAATCTTCTCGTTCCGCGGATCACGAATCAATTTGCTGGCAGTAATTTGGAGCTGAAGCCTTCTGTTTGCTCTTTGCTTCGATCCAACGTAACCATCAAAGTTTTGGCGTGGTGTTGATTTTTTCTTTACTATTTTCCTGGGTAAAAGCTCGAAAAAAGCTCGATCGTCTGAAGGCACGCGGTGGAGAATTTTGTTATTTCGTTGATGATCCGTTTGTTTTGTTTGTACGTTCCACTGGACTGTGAACCCGTAGATGGTATCTGAAATAAACGAAGCAGTAGGAAACATGTTAGTATGTAGCATTGTATTTATTTAGGAGCGTTTCTTCAAGCGAATAACATATCACACTTTTCCATAATCAATCTTATTCCAAACCACGGAGGTTCTGATAATATACGATTGATCGATGTACAGATTTTATATGTCATATGAATTTGAGGTGAATTTAATTGATTGATTATGACGACTATTTCACTTTTTTATCGTTTGGCCTAAAAAAGAAAAATAACGATGTGCAATGTGCACATGCAGCTTTCTCTAGCACAACATCCGTTTGTGTGTAACCTTGTTGCTTGCAAAATAAACAATCGTGTGAAACCGGTGAGAAAGAGACCGGAAACCAGTAAAAAAAAAGCTACACCGAGAAAACATTGCATAACAAATAGTGGCGGAAAACACACAAGACTCCAGTGTGTCGCATCTGGGTGAGGAATTCACTTTTCAAACTTAATGGACGCAGTCGACGAAATTTGTGTAAAAGTTAAGATTCAATACAACACTTCTAGACAACTAAAATAGATTGAATTGACTCGAAACCAAGCCTCATGTATGGTTTGTAAAGGACAATTTCTATTGCATATATTTAAAACAACGATATTGTTTGAAAATACAAATTTGGTTAGCAGAAGGACCAAAGTTGCGGTGGTTCAAATATTATACTATACTATCCGATTTGGGCCGAAGTGCGACGATGACAGATGAAGTTTAAAAAAATCTTTAGTGAAGCAGTTCAATTTTTGCTAAAAAATATATGCATTCAACGTAATATATATGCAGATTGTATAGAGTTAACCAAAAAGACTAGGTTGTGTAACGTTTATAAGAAAAAGCTGTACCGTACAAGAAAATTGTCATTTTTACACAAAAGAGGACGTCAGTCCAAACTATGAAATAATTATAAACAACTGTTGACGACATCAGCCTGAACTGTGAAATAATTCCGTAATTATGATCTTAAGAAAAGTTATGTTCAATGCCGCCAAACATTTCGGTTAAGACAGTATAATTTTACTATATTCCGAGCAGAGATCACCAGCGGAGCTGGTTCTCGAAAAAAATAGAAAACTGAAATTTTAATTTTCGAAGCAATGTGTAAAGAGTGCTGTTTATGCATCACATTCTTTTTTAAAATTAAATTAACTCCGTTAACTGTACCTTAAAACACTGCAGGTTTTTTCCATTTTTAATCCAAAATCAACGCCCTATCATATTTCAGCTAGTTTTACGAAGAAATCAAGATCCGTCCAAACCGGTTAGGCTGTACAAACCGATCGACGATCAGTTTTCTCTACGAGCCAGAGACCACCTCTTTTCTTCCTCCCACCCTCCCCCGTCGCAGAACTGATGATCTGATATACAATTGCGGTACATAATTTGTTTAGAAAATAAACACTTCCTTTGGCGGTGCCAGCGCTCTGGCGGGAAAAGGCGAGAAGGAAGGATACAGCTACATGTGCCGGGACGACGAAACGCCGAATGCTCTTAACGCACACAGCGATGCAGCCACCCCACCCCCTCTCTAACGACTGGATTTGTGTTTTTCCTATTTTTAAAGTGCTCCTCTTTCTAGGGGCAGTCCAGGGGGTGTGTGTTGTGGTGCGCAACGTGCCGGGTGAGGCGATCATATTTCTTTCGATTGCTCTCAAGATCGGGTGATACGAGAGACGTTCCACCGAATGTTGATTCTTGCGTGTGTCATAGGTTTGCGGGAGGCTGCGAGAGGAAGGAGGCGGAACGAGGTTGTGGGTTGGTGAACTTGAAAAATGGAATATGTATGTGATTCCAAACATCGCAAACACTGCCCCAGCATCATATGATGATGATGCCATTTGGAGTTAACGGCAGAACATTGGGATCGCGTACCGATTTTGGTCGGTGCAGCTTCGTTGTTGCTTGGGATGTTGCTCTAACTTTACGAAAAGCATTTTCCTGACTCACGAACCAGCAGGTGGAGGCGCGGGTGGTGATCAGGAATTAGCATCGTTAGCCGAGTTGAAAGAGGCGGCCGAGACGAGGGGGCGTGAGCTGGCGGTGCGAACGGAAAGTCACCCTCATCACACACACCGGGTATAAAGAAAGGTATGACATCATCGGCGACGCAGCACCGACAGAGTCCCATCAACATCATCAAGAAAGTGTACGAGATGTGGCCGGGACGGACGAGAGGAGCAGGTGGAAAGCGACGCGCGGAGAGAAAATAATAAAATGGAAGGTGGTGCTCGATCGATGCACGCAGCGGACGGAGGCAATGCCGGGTGTTAGGAACGTGGCGTACGTGGTTCTGGTGGGCGGATACCCAAAGGTGACAGTTAGGCGGAACCTGAGCATATATCATCGTGCGGCAATCATTAAAGCTGCCGAAGACGACTAAAAAACAGAACAAGACTCGCGCGCGCGTTATCAAACACCAATTGCGAAGATGTCGTGCAGTTTACCTATTTCATTAGATGTTCACAGTTTTTTTTTTGACTGAAATAGGAATCACGATGGGCACGATGGAGCGATCTGTGAGTTTTTCACACAAGCACCACAATGAATTCCCACATGAAATACACTCTTGTTACGAGCGGTAGTTTGCCAAGCCTAATTTAATAAACATAAAATCAGTGCAGGGTCATTAGGAGACAAGGGGAGAAGGAGGTAGAAAAGGAGAAACCAAATAAACTCCGATACATTTGGCCCCAATCCCTATCTGGGGACTACATCAAGAGAAACAGGAAACCGTCATTCCGCAATCCACCCCTATAGTAAGCCTCCCGTGGGGTTTGGCCTGGACTGAACCCGGCTGAATCAAATCCATAAAAGTGCACATAGCCCAAACCTTTCTGCCTCCTCTACCTTTCCACACTGCCGACGACGTTACCACCGCGGTGCCCGGTGGTGCACATGATTCTGCACGGGGAAAAGGTCCTGGGAGCGGCATTTTACGGGCATTCATCAATACTACTGCACTTTTGCATTGCTTAAGCTTCTTTTTGGGGTTTTCCCTTGCTTCCGGCCTTTGGGTGCAATCCGACCGGTCTGCTCAAAATTAAACTCACACAGGCCCAGATGGTATCCTTTTAAAAATGGCTTGCCTATGCTGGTCAACCTTCTACCTGTTTGAAGGGACAGGTATATTTTTACCGTTCCAAACAAACAACAGTTGGTATAGGGCATTTGACGGAAGAAACTGATGGCCTGAACGAAGATCGTATTTTTTGGAGATCTTTCATGTTATCAAAGACACGTGGAACATAGTGATATGTTATCACTTAAATAAAATTATCTAATGTTGTGTAATATAAAAAATTATATTATACCAAAACTACCGAGAATGCATCGATCGGTAAAGTCAAGGCAAATTCATTTGTTGAAATTATAAAACGTTTGAACATTTACAAAACGGACATCCGAGAAATGGAAGACGTAGCTGCAATGTAAAACTTACAGCTCCAAACTAGATTTTCGGGATGTTTAAAAGGGTGACTTTAAAGTCACCACCAAGTTAAATATTCTCGTACAGCAAAATTCGAGTCTCTATTTAAGGGCCGATAAGTTGCCTTTCTCTCCTATGTTTTAGGATCCGATGTTGTTGTTATCTTATCACGAATATGAGGTGGGGTTCCTGCTCAAGCGTTGATATCGCAACTAAAAGTATTTCTGTGCGGACAAACCAACCGATTGCACTTGGGTGAAACGAGTTTACTCAATGTTCATTTTGAAATTGTAGATTTTTTTACAATTAGGTTCAGGTCAGAAAATACGATGGGAGAATCTTGGATAGGTTTGATGTTTTTGTCCAATTTCCGTTCGCTCTCCTACGATCATTGCCGTAAGATCAAATAATCAAATATACAATAATTTGATTAAAAAACAAATTCGTAAATCAATCAAATTGACTGAACAAGCTGAAATTTGTGTTAAGTTCCAAATATGTTTGCAGCTTGGAACGATTTTGTAAAATAAATGTCTTGTTTGTTTTGTTTGTTTAGAAAAGGTTAATCCCCCATATGGAAGTTTGGTCAACTTTTTATGAATCACCGGGTAATGTTCTTGCAATATATAGGATTTTTAAGCAACAGGTGTTCCTGCGGATGTTTTCGTGGCACTTACCTGCACTTAGGCTTCCTCCTTTCTGCTGGCTTCGAAAACAAGTACCAACTGTTTGTCACTATTGAAAAAGTCTTAATTTAACGGAAAAAATATCGCCTGGGAAATAAAAAAAACATATCACAAATCAATCTAACCGCGATGCACTTTTGAAACGTTCACAGTAAAAGATTGACTTCGAGTATAATACATGCTCATTTGCTTCTGTATGTTGGTCACAAGAAATGCTAATGCTCGCTGCAGCTTTATGTGTTTGATGTGTTTCCTTTCCAGTCACGGTTCATAGTTTCCGGTGAGGTAAGTTCTAGGGGTTCCGTGGCGATGCAAAATAAAAAAAACAATGGGCACACACTAGTAAAGAAAACTATAAACACTCGACAACATCCGCCCGACACGGAAACCGGGAAAGCATCGAAAATATGTAGCTTCTTTTATATGCAACAGTACACACAGATGCACGGAACGCACTGGCCGTTGCTGAGGGTTTACCGAACCCGAACGTGCACGCAAAAGCAGCGCACTTCCCGCATCGCAGCAAACGCTAGAAAATCATCCGACGCGCCCGGTTTTTCACGAGTATCTTTGATCGTTTTCTTTAGCTACCACCATGATGATGTGTCGAAGAAGATCAACACCGACCCCACCCCAAGCGCGCATTAGCGTACGGTTGTAGCGGGACAGGGCGGGATAGTGATATAATCGGGCCGCCGCATTAGTCAGTCACCAAACGCCGGAAATGGACACAAACTGCATGATGCCGTAAAGCAATTCTGCCAAACGATGTACGCGAAGTTTTTTAATTCACCGAAATGCAATGAACAACATAAGACTGTTGCTTTTTTATTCCTGGTTAAACAGAGTGGACACTTAGCACACGCGCATGGACATCAGCTTAAGCTTAGGGGCAGCTTCCGCACGTCGGAAGGTAATAAAACAAATCAAGATTTCGTCCTGAGTCACTTTACCACTTTACCGGAGAGAAGTGCTTGGGTTGTTTCGAAGTTTTACACACAGCACAGACCGGTTGGCAAGTTGTTGTCTCAAAAACATTCCATCGCATCACAAATGTTACCTGGCTTCATGACTTCTCTTTGATTCTGTTCTGAATGCTGCTTTTTTAAATGCGGATGCGCAGGAAGTTCCTAAACTATCAAGTTGATCGACAGGATCAAATTAAAAAAAAACTTAAAGCTAAAAGCTATCATGCACAAAAAACTGCTTGCAAAACAACCGCGAGTAAAGCTACCCGCGTTACAAAGAATACAAGCACTACGGCAATTAAACTTTTTACTTCCACTACACTCGAGAGTTCGACACGGTGCACGGTGATTTTGCACAATGCATGGTATTACCAGATGCGGAGGTATATTTGCTCAGAAGCAACTTCCACGAGAACTCGCGTCCGTACTTGGTACCGTCACGTAGAACTATGAAAGTGATGTCGAGCTCGAAGTGCTTGGTACCGTCACGTAGAACCAAGATGAACACACGCTTTATTATTTAGTATCTAAGTATCTTGAGAAAGACAAACATATTTTCCTTATGACCAAGGTTAGTTGAACAAGCTTTAAATTTTAAATTACGATTGAAATTGGCAACTTTTTAAGCTTTAGGCTGATTTAGAAAATAGACCTTTTAAATAAAAGGACTTTTTAATAACTTTGTACAACGATCTACCATCACAAGGGGTTTTGGAAAGTTTGAACCAGGTCGAATTCGTTTATACTTCTGGGTAGGCAATTCTAAAAAAACTTTAACTTATTTGACGCTCACATTGACCCAGTTAGTGACTCATGGCGATGACATTACAGGTCTAAGTTTGTATTCGGAAAGGACATTGAAGCCAAGGTGTATAAATATAGAAGGTGACTTTATGTCGCTTTGGAAGGGGTGCCATATTTGAGAAGACTTATGTCAAAAACCCAATCGTTTTCCGATACCCCCCCACAAAACCAATATGAATACCCCAGAAGTGTTATGTCAAGTCATGAAATGTCATTTTACACTGGACGACTTCACCTTCTAATTTATACACCTTGCATTGAAGCGGTAAATCAAGGACAAGCTTGCCTGTGCGTCATAAGTGTTGATCATTTTCACCGGGCATGAAAGCCATTTTCGGTTCACTTCACTGTCAAAAGTGGAAGGACCAAGAAAGAGTAGAAAGAAAAATAAAAGAAACCAGTCAGACGGTCACAATCGGAGTGACAGGTAAATTATATCTATTTTCCTAGGATTTCAAAGCCGGGATTCCTCCGTTTTTCAGCCTGTACCGCTTTCTTTGCGTTGCAACGATACGAAACGTTATCACCATTGAGTTTGTTCGCATACTAACGAGCGGCCGTTCACGTGCCATTCTGTTTTAGGATCGATTATTTTTCTTTTATTTGGGCGCTAATCAGCATCGGCAGGAGGAGCGGCAGTAGCCAGCGGTGGTGCCCCCCCAGTACGGAACCGATTAAACGGAAGTAGCTTGTGTGTAACATAAGCCTCTCGAAGTAGTTAAAAAACTGCAAACCCTTGGTTTGCAAGATCCGTCGGATTGTACGATTACCTGAGTGAAGATTGGTGCATCCAAGGACACGACGTGTGGCGGAAAGAGAGCGAGATAGAAAGTAAAACAACAGCAAGTACTGAAAGTACATTGACAAAATGGTAAGTGTCATAGAAACGTCTGATTTTAATTTTGATTATTCACGCTTGGGACAAAGAGGTTATTCGCTGCAAGAGCTCGCCGGTACGCAAATTCAATTCAAACGGGTCGAGATGACTACCCGTTCCCGGACCGATGCTGATAAGATCGCGTAAGCGGTTGCACGCACGTTGAAGCCTTACCATAATCGCGCACGATACGTTAAAGTGTAAAGGGGCAATCTGGTGAACTTTGGACGATACGTTCGTCATCATTTTTAAGGGAGCTCATAGCACACATGTCGGTGCCAAAACACCAGCATGCTCTATGCTTAGCCCTATCACCTTTCCGTTATCGAGAGAAACTTGGAAGCTGGATTATCAATAAGAAAGGAGCGGTGAAACGTAAACTTGTACTAACATACGCTTCATCACTTTTACAGGATGTTTTCATGATGATCCGGCGGAAGAAGACGACAATTTTCACGGATGCCAAAGAGACGACGCCGGTGTACGAGCTGAAGAAAATGATCGAAGGAATACTCAAAGTGCCTCCCCGAGACCAGCGGCTATACAATAGAGACATGCTCATGGACGACGATAAAACCCTGCAAGACTGTGGGATAACAGTAGTCACGGCGAAAGCGCAATGTCCCGCACAGCTCGGATTGGCAATACGGGAAAATGGTGATTTTGAATCGCTTGAACTGACCCCCTACTCTCTACCGCCGGATCTACCAGATGTGATGAAAAATCAGGACACCGCAAATGGCCAAGATCAGCTCGCCTAGGTGGACAATGTTAGAGATTGGGATACATTTTTTCGTTTACCATTAATTTCTCACTCTCTAGTTTTGCCTCACCTACTAACTCAGATGCGAGTTTTGCTATAAACCTTCAACCCCCGCTATTGAAACCACAAATATTTGTTATAGTTTTAACAGAACATCCTTACATAGTGGTCGCACTAAACCATGTATGTGGCATCTAAATCTTTTTCCTGATTTAACAACATGCGATAAGCATTATTCTTGTTTACCCACGGCATCAGGTCACAGTGAATGTCCTAAGAATAATTTCCCATTTCGCGTCCCCAAACATGATTCAAACCTCTGCAAGAGAGAGGGTGTGTAATCAAAGGAATGCAGCTTTGTTAATCAATTAGCGATCCGTTATCCGATTCGTTATTGTGTTCGAGCGCATTTAGTCCTTGAAAATGCGTTTTGGTTTCAAAGATTAAGTAGGACATATTTAGTATCAATTTATTCCCGCTTTCGGAGTGACTGCCACATCAACACAGGGTTATCTTGCTTTCCTTTCTTTGGGTAATTTTATTCGTACGGTTTTGAGTAATTAAATTATGGAAATGAAATGAAGCTCGGGAGAATTCTATGAAACTTACGGAACACACGCGTTTAGCTCTGTTTGAGATGTTTATTAGTCTGAGTCCGAATCACTGCCCGCTAATTGTTGGTCCATTTCTGGAGTCACTTCGTCGGCAACGTGAAAGCTATTTTCCTCCGTGGCGTTTTGCAATTCTTTCGCTTCTAGATGATTCTGAAGTTGGTCACGAAAGAAATCAACGTACATTTGTTTCATGGATGCTTGTGCAGGAAAGTAATGTCCACCGGGATGCGTTACAATTTCCGGCTCGAGAAAGGTTTCCGAAAGAGCGACACTCATATCTAAAAAAAAATAAAATAATTTAATTAGTACGTTGAAAGGTACGGCTACGGGTAAGAACATGATAACCATTCATCATGGTCTGCTTAAAATTGATATCCTACCCTTGGTAATGATTTCATCCGTTTCCCCGAAAATATGCAGCGATGGAATCTGCACCTTATTTTCATAGTAATTCAAGTGCACTAAACTTCCTGACCGGAAACCAGACGCGAGCACTGCGAATTGTGGCTTAATGGTGGTCATCCCTCGAGCACTTAGATCACACAGTAATCCGGCAAAACAGGCCCCTTGAGAGAATCCTAGTAACCCATGGCAACCTTCCGCTTCCCACGTTTTCTCCAGCAGCTTTAAACTTTCTTCAAATCCGTATGCGGGGCCACCTTCATTGGTGCCTTTAAACGTCCGATCTTCCTTATTAAACCACCAACTGCGTTGACTTGGATCAGGGTCGGTTCCAGCTTCAAGCGGTGGTGCCGGATGGGGCGCCGAAGCAAACACAAATTCTGCGTACTTGCTAACAAACTTTCGAAAAGAACCCAGCTTCCCTTTAAACGAATCCGCATTCTGGCGGTAGCCGTGCAGTGCAAGGATTTTTAGCTTCGTTTCGACGTTCTCGGTTGATTTGGACATTGTTATTTATACTAGGCCCAGTATTCGCGTCGGCTCAGCTGTGCGGTCGATTCTCCGCTGAAAATTCTTGACGGTGATGTTGTTATTCTAACCTTACTTTGCTGTTTCTTGACAATTTTCTTCCGAGCACACCAATACACACCAAATGACGTTAGAAAATCAAAACAAACCTGCAATCCGGCAAATGCATTCCTATCGTCGGTGCAGGAGCATCACACAGTTCACAAAATGTTACAAAGCAGACACGGTTGGGTAATCGGTTCCCGCTTTACAGTAAGATGTTTTGCTGCAAAAAGTGCGCCCATAAATGAATCCAGCTACACAGGTACAATAAACCTTCCGAAAACCAAGTTTCCCGCGCGACTAAACGTGGAAAAACGTAACCAAATTGAAGAACAACTTCGGAAGGTAGGTTGTCACGCAAAGGATTTCGAGGAATAGGTTACCAGCTTGATTAATTCAAGTTTCATTCGTATTTTAGAACTGCTTTAGCCAACTGTACGCTTGGAATCGCAGTAATTTACCAGAGAAGAATGAGTTTATCCTGCACGATGGACCTCCGTACGCAAACGGGGACTTACATATGGGCCACGCGGTTAACAAAATCTTGAAGGATCTTATTTTGAAGCATAAAATCATCAGTGGTACACGTGTGCACTATGTTCCGGGATGGGATTGTCACGGGCTGCCCATAGAGTTGAAAGCGCTGGAAGCATTCAACAAGAAGAAAAAGCATGGCTCAATTGAAGCCCGTACAACGGCAGGAGACATTCGAAATACTGCCAGAAAGTTTGCTTTGGAAACAATAACGAAGCAGAAAAATGAGTTCGAATCTTGGGGAATAACAGGTTCGTGGAACGACACAGCTAATGGCTTCTATCGTACCCTCGATCCAGGCTACATTCGTGCACAGCTTAGATTGTTTTACGAGTTGTACGAGCGTAAACTGATATACCGTGATCTGAAGCCTGTCTATTGGTCACCATCGTCACAATCGGCTCTCGCCGAGGCCGAGCTCGAATATGATGAAGCACACCGTAGTCCTTCGTTGTATATGAAATTTCAACTCGCTAATTGCAACAAAGGCTGCGAAGCAATTGAACAGATACAAGAGCAAGGTACCGATGTACACGCAGTGATATGGACAACTACTCCTTGGACTTTACCAGCAAACCAGGCCATCTGCTACAATCCCAGTTTAGAGTATTGTCTTGTGCGTGCATCGACCGGTGATGTTTTACTCATCGGAAAAGAGCTAGTCAATTACCTGTCTCAGGAGCTAACCCTTTCCTTTGATGTCCTCCAAACCATTCCGGCCGTTCAGCTGCGGGGCTTAAAGTACCATCATCCTTTGAATCGAACGGAACTTTTACCATTTCTGCCCGGGGCGCACGTGAAAGCCGAGAAAGGAACGGGTCTGGTTCACACAGCTCCGGCCCACGGACCGGAAGATTTTCTTGTATGTTTGGAGCAACAAATGGCGGTAAAGAATCTAATAGATGATAAAGGCTGCTACAATAAACGTGCCCCTAGCTTTCTTGTCGGCAAATATGCGCTCACTGAGGGCAACCTGTTGATTACTGACGAGGTAAAACATGCCACACTGAAGTTAAGCACCATAGAACATTCGTATCCTATCGACTGGCGAACAAAGCAACCGGTGATGTTGCGCGCTAGCGATCAGTGGTTTATCGATACCAACAGTCTGAAGCACTCGTCGCTGGAGGCAGTTAAAGAGGTGAACATATTCCCTCGTACATCGGCCGATGTGAGTAAGAAGGTGCTTGAGGGACAGCTACGGAAACGTCCGTACTGGTGTATATCGCGGCAGCGTGCGTGGGGTGTACCGATTCCAGTGCTTTACAATACCACATCGAAGCAACCGATTGCACATCCGTTATTGCTTAAGGCGATCGAGGAGCGTCTGATGAAGGAATCATCGATTGATTTTTGGTGGACCGTACCAGTGGAAGAACTTGTACCCAAAGAAATGCTTCAAGAGATCAACACTACACATGATCAATTGGAAAAGGGCCACGACATACTGGATATATGGTTCGATTCCGGTACCTCCTGGCTGACGGTACTGGGGAAAGAACGTGTTGCAGATTTGTATCTCGAAGGTGTCGACCAGTTTACCGGTTGGTTTCAGTCCTCATTGCTCACCAGTATCGCTGCTCGGGACCGGGCACCGTATAAGGCAATTTTCGTGCACGGATTTGCGGTCGATGAAAATGGTTTGAAAATGTCCAAGTCCCTGGGAAACGTAATTTCTCCCAAAAACATTGTGGATCGTTACGGTTGTGATACGCTACGTTGGTGGGTTTGTGCCCACGCCATTCAAAACACCTCCATACCCGTAAGCCACAAGCTACTAGAATCGTCGGCAGAAGGTGTACAGAAATTGCGTGGAATATTTAAATTCCTGCTCGGTGTGCTCAACGCAAATAGAGCCTTCTGCGAAAAGGAACCAATCATTCGCGAGGATATTTTGTGCCATGTTGATCGATACTTCCTTCGACAGCTAGCCGAGTTTCATCGGTCCATTTTCCAAATGTACGAGACGTACCAGCACAATCGGGCTTCTGCTGCTATTCTTAACTTTTGCCTCTCGACACTTTCGGGTTTGTATCTGCATGTAGTGAAAGATCGACTGTACTGTGGGTCCAAGGCAGAACACGAAAATGTAGTGGCAATACTTGCCCAAACGTACAGAGTGCTTTCGAAAACTCTGTGGCCAATCATTCCCTTCTTAGTGGAAGAAAGTTGGACATTTTATGGTACGTCTGAAATGTTTTGCTGATATTTTTACTTAAAGATGTTAACATTTATGATGCTCTCTTTACAACAGGCAAGGATTCTTTCTTCCAATCTTCCCAACCACCGACACCATCGGAACCATTGGAACCATGCAATTCTACTAAAGCCATCGAAAGTGCCCTCGAATTGCGCCATAGCACTTATCAAAAGGCACAACTGAATGTTAACACATGGTTACTGGAGCTAGTGGTAGAGTGCAGCGCCGCCGATCTGTCCTTCCTGTCACAGTTGCATCCAAAACTGAACATACCAGAGAGCTCCTCAGAGCTATGCGAACTACTACAAGTAGGTTCCATACTTCTCCGAGAAGGCGCCACCGATACAAACGGGCGGTTCGCCATAGCGGTTACTAAATCGGAGAAACCTCTATGCCGACGATGCCGAAGGTACTCAATGGTCACCGAGAATCCGACGTCATCCGATATTTGTCCCCGGTGTGAAATTGTGTTAAATCAGCGAGGAAGGTAAAATATAGATGAATATATACTGTTTCGGTTTGAAACTATTGTTACAACGAAAGTATTTTGGTTTACATCGTTTTGTTTTATTTAACAAGATATTTTTCTCTTTTCCTTAATTTCTCACTTTCGCAGGCGGGAATGATTGTTTTTAAAAGGTTGATACACAACAACACACTTTAGTAGTGCAAGTTTATACAATAATGAAGCTGTTCCTTTATGGTTTTATGTACAGAGTAATGGAAAATGAATTTCGCAGTACAGAATTAGAGACATAAATGTTCAACAAAAAAACAAACAAGTAAAAACAATTGTTCACTTTTGATCGCCTCTTTACCTATGTGCTACGCGTAAATCCAACTCCATTGAGCCGAAGAAGGACAAGAACTTGAAAGTTCGTAAACATAACTCAACGAAACAAAAAAATGAATCTATCTTATCAAAACAACCAAAAAGTAAAATGAACAATTATCAACCTCACATTTACCGAACAAAAAGGGTTCCGAATAAACTAATTCGCGATTTTTTTCTAACTTGATGTCGACGATGTTAAGTGTGGTAAAACAATTTAGAGAAGAGAGAGCGCAACGCACTGTTCGAACCCTAGTTTACGCGATGTGAATAATGCCTTCCTGCTACCGGGGTTACACCTCGGATTCGTGAATCCCGCCCACTCCCAGGGAACCACAGTTAAAATGAGATAACGATGCTACGTGTTTTTAACGAAGTAGCGATGTAACGTGTTTTTTGTGTTGCCCTTTCCAGTTGTGGTAGCGCTTGGAGAAGTATTACTGCTACTGTTGCTGGTGTTACCGGTGCCGCCGCTTGTGGCACTAGCGGTTGGTACAACATTTACAGCTCCTAAACTTCCACTGCTGAGGATTCCGACGGTTCCACTTGTGCTCGTACTACTACTTCCGATTGCCCTTCGCCAGTTACTGAGTAGCTCTTGCTGCACATCCTCCGGTAAGGCGTCGAATACTTCCGGATCCACGTTCGGAGGGAGAAGATTCGTGCTTTTGTTGTGAACGGTATTGTGTTGGGGTTGGTCCCTTAAAGAACTACAGCTAAAAGAAGCATTATTTAACGCATGAGAATCGCGATTGTTCGTGTCACTGATAGCTTCGGAATTAGGTTTTACTGCGGAAGCGGAGGTTGCCACGAGACGATCTGTGTCCCTCGGGACGCCACTATCGGTGGACGTGGAAGCCAGATGGTTTCGAAAGAAGGATCCTTTACTAGCGCTGTGCAGAGCTCCAGTAACGTCCATTGGCGTGGCCGCTGTCGAACAGCAAGGAGTAGATGTCGGAGAATCTTGATCGTACTCTTTGGAATTTAACCGTAAATCAGCTACCCGCAACTTGCTGAGTGTCGTCTCGTCCTCATTGTTCCCGAGGTGCCGATGTTCTGCTGCTCCGAGACTGCGACGGGCAAGGAAAATCATTCGGCGGGACTTTTTCGGCGAAGGTTCCGCATCCGACTCCGAACCCGACAGCGAAGCGATCGATCCCGCATCGGACGAACAGCACGGTTCGCAGTCCATCGCGGAAAGGGAGGATTTGTTCGAGCACAGGCTGACATCGCTGAGCGTGATCGATTCGTTGCTCAGGTTGGTGATCGATTGCACCTCGATGTCGGACTTTTTGATCAAAAAGTTTGCTATCGATTTGCTACCGAGGCGCCGTTCTTGGAACTTGAAGAACGACAGCCCAAGCAGGGTGATATTGAACGGCTGCCGCAAGTCGACCATGCGCTCGAACACCTTCATCACGACGGCAAGCATCTTTTCCTGTGCCCCATCGGTCAGCACAAGCCGCCCGTTCGCGTGGCGGAACATGGACGGTAGCAGTTTATCTTGCTTCGATTCCCGATGTGTGGTCCGTTTAGCCATATCAAATTTTCGTACCGTTACCTTGATAGCAACCGGGATTCTTCCATCGTCAGCAATATTTTTGACCAGTCGCACCAGAAGGTGGCGAAACTTTTCTTCGGCATCAGCACGGACGGATATGGAAGGGCAGGAATCTTCAAGGCCAACGGATTTCGGTTTGCCCGTCTGTCTCACTGGCGTCTCATCTCTCCCGAAGGCAAGCTGCTTTAGCCGTACGGCCTGCTCTTGGCCGAGATGCTTTGCGAGCTTATCTAGATTGACTTGTTGCAGGTCCGTGACGGTACTGATGCCACAGCAGTCCGCCAGCGTTTGGGCTGTTTTCTCCCCGATGCCCGTCAAGCTTTTCACGCAACCAAGCGATGCGACGAAAGTGCTGCCGTACGTGGGCAAAAGGACGGTTTGTTTGTTCTGCTTGTTGACTGCCCCAACCAGCTTGGCCAGCAGTTTATTGTGCGCGATCCCAGCACAACATTTGAGACCTAACTCGCTGAATATGGAGTCGCGTATTTCCTTTGCTAGGTGCGTTGCCAGTATAAGTCTTTTGTCACAGCCACAACAGCAACATCGACGGAAGAGATCACGGTCCGTTGCCGCCTCGATGGACGCGTCCGACTGGGGCGCAGGATGTATCAGTCCCTCGACATGGTCCAGCTTTGTCCGGTCTCCAGACGCTTCCAGCAGCTCTATCCTCTCACTGACGAGCTCTGTCACGTCGAGGTAGTTTTCGTCCAATCCGAGCTTCTCGACGTGCGGCGTAAAACGATGCATTATTTCATTGATGCGCACCGACATCTCCTTGTACTTGGTTATATCTTCTCCGTTGATCAGTACAAGTCCGGGGCACACCGCTAGTGCTTCCTTAACAGGTTGGAGTTTTTTGACACCGTATTGGCGCGCAATGTAGTTCGAGGTTACCACGCAGAAACGTTGCTTTACCGCGAACGGTTTATCCTTGAGCGTTGGATTGAGAACTTCTTCGACCTGGGCGTAGTAGTAATCCATATCGATATGAATGATAGCTCGCGGGTGGACCTGCTCGTCATCATCCGTTTCCTGTGATCCGTCCATATCGAATTCAGCACGCCTGGAGTGCCACTCAGCAAACCAGTGATCTATTACAATTTAATTTTATAGTTTGCGGTGATAAAGCTAGAGCGGCAGATTGTAATCCAGCAGATCTGGCGGATCTTTGGAGATTACGCTCGACGTAAGCACCTAGCGCCATACGCATCGACGTGGAGCAACGACCGTTTGCGTCGTAGGACGCTGGGACGGCCTAGTGTGGATGATCTGGGGGATGCTCCCGAGATCAGCATCAAAACATCGGTATCCACCACAGCTAAATAGCGTGTTTTTGTGCAGCAGCAGTAGGTGGTGCAGGTTTGCGGTGGTTACGGTGCTTTGATTTGTACCGTTTGTTTACTGTACGGCAAACGTAACGTAGCACCCGCTGGTTTTCGATAGCTTTCTCGCTTACGCGCGCAACAAACAGTTCTTGGACTCACTCACTCTCGACTGACATTACTCTTCGTTTTTCCGTTTTTATATGCGTACTGTTTTCGTTTTAGTGTTGGTTCGTTGTTTTCGAGAAAGCTATTCACTTTCGCGTTGCGAGATGCAGCAAACTTTCTTCTTTTAATCCGGGAATTCTGCTCAATTGCAATGGAAAAAGATGGGGCCACTTTGTTCGAATCGCAGATAAACTTTTCCGATAGGTATAGAAACAAACCACAATGCTTTGATGGAATCCAATGGCTACGGAGGTGAATTATTTTCTAGCATTCTCTTGTTTTTCACATTTATTGTATGACTTTTGTGATCCCACGTAAACCATGAACAGCATTTAGTGGTGTAAACTGATGGAGCAAATGTTTAACATATGTGCCATTTTTTATCGAAATCAGGAGCATCAACACAACACATCGTTCCGATGACTAACACGGTCGATTATCAACTGACCTGTTCTAACTTTCATACTGCGAATGAGCTGTGTTTATACCTGCAGCATTCACTTCTGCTTGCTATACGCCGATGGCAAATCTGCGTAGCTTCTCACGGAGCTCCAAAGAATCGTGGCTCAGTCAACAATACATAAAGGTAAAAAAAGGGTTTCAGTTGCTTTGTGGAATAGGAAACCGGGCATATTCCGATTGGTAATATTGAGGGAATTTCCTCTGCTGATCGGTTTCTTATCTCAAACTTCACATACCAATGAAGGCTACCAAAACTGTGTCAACGAAATTAGTATGTGTGTACGAATTTGGCGATCGTATTTTAAAGTTCGGTAAATCGGCGCGAATGGTAATAAGTCAGATATTTACAAGATATTGGAAGAACAAACATGTGCAATCATGAATAAAAGGGCTCACGAAGAGGATTTACCATACCATTAATTAAAGAATGCAATCTGCCTCAGAAGACCAGCTGATGGAGTCAGTCTCACCCCTGTGAAAATTCTAACTATGTTCCCGTTAACTCCAAATATAGGTTTTAGAAAGGCATTTGAAGAAAATATTTGCCATTAGACGAGAGCAAATTTTAATCTAAACCTACTTATGTAAAACAGTTTGAACATTACTTACCTAGTGGGTGCTAAAATTGTAACGAATATGTGTCGGTGTGATATGTACAAACCTTGGGTTGAGAAATGTCGGAGCTATTACGGAGAGGTTTTTTCGCCGGGTACGAACATTGTTGCCAACATAGCGGAAAGAGAACGCTGGTTTTTTTTAAGATGAACTAAACTAGCAAAGAAAAGGTAAAAAGAAGGAAGCTCAGGAGAAAACGGACGGCAGCGAATACTCCGGTTAAAGTGAATCCTTCATTTTATCTGCCGTGCGAGAAGTTGTGTATTTTGTCACGGATTTCCAGATAAACTATCGCCGACGAGGTACACAACGAAAGTGTACGACACACGGTAGATTTACCGAAACTGGTGGTCGGTACCAAGTTAATGTTCGGTGGTTGGTACGTGTTTGTTCTTTTCCGACATTGATGTAGCAAAAGAAAGGAAGAAAGAAAGAAGGTGAAAACGATGGTGGTTGGCCAATAGAAATGGCAGTAGCACAACACAGTAACGATAAACGCAAGAGTTTAGTCGCAGCTTATTTTTCCGTAAGAGGTCAGACGAGCTTCTGAGTAAAAGTACGGTATTTCGTACGCTAAGTTTTTTTTTGCCATGATTGCTTTCTAATAGTAGAAATTAAATAAAGCACACAGTATCATCTATGGTGCTTTAGGTTAAATTGTTCCGTTACCGAGCTGGTTCTAAAATCACTCAATTTGATCAGATTGTGCATTGTTAAAAACATTAAACATTGAAATTGACTTAAATCAAATATCCAGTGTCTGGTGTATGAAAAGCAGGAACCTCTACGGAAGGTAAAAACTTCAACTGCATGCACTCGGAAAAGGAGAGGAAATCGGTGCAAGCGAGACAAAAGAGTGCGAACGACGAATGAGAGCGAATCGCGGTTGTGTGTTTGTGTGAATTTACGTGTGTTTTCAGTGTGTTTAATGAGGTGATGATGGTACAGTTTTGATCGAGCTATAGCAGAAAAATATCCTTTTCTTTCCATTTTTTTAGAATTTAGCATCTTGTGGTAGTGGCACTCAGTGGTAATAGAAAGTGAAATCAAAGAAGAAGAAGCATAGAACACTGCCCGAATGAAAGTTCTGGGCTTCGCTCACACATATCTTTGTTGAAAGCAGTGGAATTTTGCGAGAGTAGCCGCCAGGTGCCGTCAGACGATAAACTAACGATTTAGACGATTAGTGTGCATACGCGTGCGTGTGCGTACTGTATGTGACACTACGAATTAAAGGGTTTGCAAAAAGAAACAGACATTAGAACGTCGCACGAAACCCTTGCATTGTGCATTGTGCAAAGCAAAGCGCGGGTAGAAAAAGTAAAAAATAACCACCATTGGAACGACGACCGGCAGCGAGCGGCAAATCAGCTACGGAGCGTGCGGCGGATAGAGAGAAAAAATAATAAAAAGGAAGACACCGTGTCGTTAAAAAAAACATAGCGCAAATAACAACGCCAGAAAGGACTGCGTACAGTAGAGCGAGAGCCGAATAGACAAAGAGCAAGCGCGCGAAAGAAACAGGTGTTGAGTGTCGTTTCGTTTTGGAGCGAAGAGAGAACACATCTCTCGCATCGCTAAAGAGGGAGATCTAGGAGCCATTGTCGCCGTACAGCAGCCGCCAACCAACCAACCGGGCAACCAACAGAAATCGTAGCGAAACCTACGCGCGCAATAGGACTGGGGAGTAGCTGGTACTGTGTAGAGGAGCGTTTGCGACACTACGTTGACAGTGGTTTTGCAGAAGAATCGTATCGAATAAGGGTGCAGATTGGAGTCCACAGGAGGCGGCGAATCGTGTGCGATTGGTAGATATCTAATCTAATCCAACATCTAGTAGGCTGTGTTTATTGAATCGTCCAGAAAAGAATCAAAATGACAGACGAATCCTACCCCAAGACGCTGTACGTCGGCAGCCTCGACCCATCTGTCACGGAGGAGCTCCTGTGCACACTCTTCAGTCAGATGGGCGTCGTGAAGAGTTGCAAGATAATCCGGGAGGCTACCAACGATCCGTACGCGTTCATTGAGTATGCGAACCATCAGTCGGCCCAAACGGCGTTGGCGGCAATGAACAAGCGTATGTTTCTAAAGAAGGAAATAAAGGTCAATTGGGCGACGAGCCCCGGAAATCAGCCGAAGACGGACACCAGCCAGCATCATCACATCTTCGTTGGTGACTTGAGCCCGGAAATCGAGACCGAAACGTTGCGCGAAGCGTTTGCACCGTTCGGTGAAATTTCCAACTGCCGTATTGTGCGAGATCCGCAGACGCTCAAATCGAGGGGTTACGCGTTTGTGTCATTCGTAAAGAAGGCCGAGGCCGAAAATGCAATCGCAATGATGAATGGTCAATGGCTAGGTTCGCGCTCGATCAGGACGAACTGGTCCACCAGGAAACCACCGGCACCCAGGGAAAATGCCAAGGGTAAGTGAGCGAGCAATAGTCCGCCAAGGTGCATTATTCCCTTTAATTCAATTGTGTTTTTCCTTTTTTGTAGGCATTAAGAGCGGAAAGCCTCCAGCATTTGAAGACATCTACAACAACACGAGTCCCACCAATACGACGGTTTATTGCGGTGGGTTCCCGCAGAACACCATCACCGAAGATCTAATTCAGAAGCACTTCGCCCAGTTCGGGCACATACTTGACACGCGGGTTTTCAAAGACAAGGGCTATGCGTTTATTCGGTTCGCCAGCAAAGAATCGGCCGCCCGTGCCATCGAGGGTACACACAACAGCGAAGTCCAGGGATACCCGGTCAAATGCTATTGGGGCAAAGAGAACGGCGGGGAGGTTAACAGCAACGGCATCAATCCGGCCGCTTCGGCACTTGTGGCGGCTGCAGCCGCCTCCGGCATGATGAGCATGAATGGCATGGTCGTACAGCAGAACGCCCTGCAACAGAATGCAGCTGCTGCTGCCGCTGCTGCTGTCGCTCAGCAACACAGTGGAAATCCGCAAATGACACAGGCTTCAGCGGCTGCCGCTGCGGCCGGTGCACAGTATCCTTATTCCACCGCCTACAGTCATATGTACTGGATTCCGGTAGGTTTACGGTGTTTGTGGAAAATTGTGTCTTTTCACAATAATACTATCTTTAAATGCATACATTGCAGGGTGGTTATCCGCAGATACAACAGGGATATGTTCAACAAGGATATTACGCCTACCCAACGGCTTACGCAGCAGCTAGCCCACAACAAACAGGTACTTTGAATCAAATTATTCATAGAGTAGTGTATAAGCTTCAGTCTATTTCGATTTCCACAACAAATTGTACTGAGGTTGCAATACTACCTGTACCAGCAGGTCATACTAATACTTGTCTTTGGAAAAAGTAGGGAGAATTTTAAAACAAACTATTTTTCTTTTCCCAAAAATCGCCCAAAATCTGTTAAAACTTTTTGTTGGCATTTGCCTCGCTAAATTGCTTCCATCACATATTAATATATGTGTGTAGCTTTTGTTTTTGCGAATAAAGTAAGGTTAGTTACGGCTTGCGAAGAATATTTTCACAAAACACGATTTTTGATTATCCAACTGCTGGGTAGATGAAAAATATGACCAATTAAAGAGGGTTAGTGCACAAATGTTTAAAATATGAGTTGAGTCAAACAAAAAGAACTTGAGATTTATTTCGATATTACGTTATGATCTTTATCTGTGGCGTAGTGAACGTCTTGCCGCGGTAATGCCTGCTCATTTAAAGGCCACTAGTTTTTTATATATATTTTTTAGTCAGTAGAAGGGAAGTTAGCATTTTCGTACAGATAGGGGTCCGATTCTGGGTGGATTTGAACGTACGTCTCCAAAAATTCAGCTATTTGGCTGTTTTCTAATCGACCTTTCCCGTACAGCTATTGCGCTACCCGCAGTTTATGGTATTTTTAATAGTTGAAACTGAAAACATAAATGACACTTTTCTTACACACTCTCTAATCTATTTCAACGTCGTTTAGCTATTGGTTTGTTCAGGAGCAATCAAGCTCAGATTTAGGGTTATGAAGACAAGATCTCTTCAAGATTTATAGATTTGTTACCTCTATTTAGTTAACATCACTTCATGTTAAGTTTTGGATAAACGACTGTTTGCATTACGAATGTGTCATGTGAAATATGTATTCAAACGACCAAATTATGATGTTTGTTCGAATCTTTTTCGCACTTTTTCCGTAGGTTATCGCATGATGCAACCAAACATGGCTGCAACTGGCTGGGGTATGCAGACAGTGCCCACAGTGGCAACGAATGGTGCTGCTGCAGCGAACATGGCAGCGGCAGCGGCAGCAGCGGCCTCCTCACAGCAGCCAATGATGTATGCAACCATGCCCCAGTTCCAAACGCAATGAGAACTATTGAAAAATTATTCAACCAGCAACAGCAACAAAATCAATATTTTCAACACATGCAGCAAACCCAACAACATGCAAAACAATAACAATATAAGCAACAGTAATACAGCAAATTTTAACAGCAGTCTCATGAACATCGGCACACCTTCTACTCCCGCAATTGCAAGCAATAGTAGCAAACCACATTTCGGTTTGATGTCAAACCCTCCTCCACCCTCTTCAGGATCGTTATCATCAGCATCGATGGGCAACCTTGCCTCCACGCCTGTCGCTGCCGCCAATGCATCGACGAACAGTGCGGGATCGATGCTACTTGCCAACAATAATCATGGCTCGAACCCGACGACGGTTGCGGCTGCGGTTGCAGCTGCTGCTGTAGCGGCAAAGATGAACGGTAACGCTATCCACCAGCAACATCGACTGTCGGCGGCAACACCCGTGCCATCGTCGCCCTCTCTAATAACATGCCACCCAAACGGCATCGGTGGTGGAAGTACTGTCCTTTTGAGTGGCGGGTGTGCCGGTGCTTCCAGCAATAACCAGTCCGCTGTGTACCAATCACATTCGCCTTTGTCGCAACTATCAGCAGCGAAAGCTATTGCTGCAGCGGTAGCAGCCGCAGCAGCAACGGTTGCCCAGCAACAACAGACTCATTATCGCCAGCAGCAGTTACATCCACTGTCGACATCGCTAACAGCAACTTCGCCGCAGTTGGCATTGCCATCGAAGAGTTCGTCAATTTACATTAAACATAAGAGTATCCCTATCGGAGATGATAATCATTCTTCTGGGTCTATGCGAACATTGACTGGTTCCTCACAAAAGCAATCATCAGTTACGAGCAATACCCCGAACGTGGCTTTGGGCACCGGCACCGGTACCAGTGTCAGCAGCGGCACCATTCCATCGATCTTGGGATCGTTTACCGGGGGAGAATGCAACGATACTGTACGGACGCTAGTGGCGACAGTGGGGGCGACAAGTATGATCGCCACACTAGCGTCGCCTGTGCCGTCGAAAATGCTGCTCACAACGTCGTCCTCTGGTAGTCATAGTAATATAAGCATCGGTAGTACTGTTAATCATGTCCACCGGTTTATTACCGGTGGTCTGTCTCCGTCCTCATCGTCTTCAACGGCGACTGGTGTTGGTACTTTTACTCCGTCGTCGTCGTCGTCGTCGACGGTTGTAAACCCGATGGACAGCCACACGCAAAGCAATGCATTCAATATCAGCAACAAAAGCGGTAGTCAAAACGTCGAGCTTTCCAGCACGAGTCCGGAAGTTGGTGCTTCAAATAATATTGCAAAAGGTGAACCATACGAGGTGCAGAAAGATCTATCATCGGCATTGGATGTCAATGCTTTATACAATGAAGGAGCCATGGTGCAGAGTGGATCAGCATCAGAGGAATACGTTGAAAATAGCATAAGCTGTAGCATTAATAATATTCATCGGAAGTGTAACACTCTCAAGCACAAGGTGACCGACAATGACGACGACGGCGGTGACGAACCGGCAACAAAAAGGCGAGTACCGGGAGGGGTATGTGAAGCGAACGACTATTCCAACGCGAATATGACTGAAACGGGCGAACTTATGAGTGAAGCGAACGGCAACGAATCGGGCGGAATCGATGGAAAGGATGCTGCCATTATCAGAACGTTTGCCGCGAATGGGATTGCCGCTGGTGGACAAAGTCCACGTTCAACAACACCGCTGGAAAGGTGCAAGATTCCTCTTTGAACGAGCGATTGAGTCGGGAGTGTTTTTGTAAGGTTTGTACAACGCCAAGTAGGGCACATTATTCCGGCGCACTGTACTAGGTAGAATGCTAACAAATGAGAGGTGTGAGATACACTACAATTTACCTGTTCTCTCCATCCGGAAGGGATTCATTTTTCTAACATTGATCAAAGCGCGTTTGAAGCGGTAAAGCGAGGCGCCTTCCAAGCAAACGGATTAATTTGACGATGGTTCACCATAACAAAAAAGTGAATCATTATATGATCATGGGAAACCGCATCAAACCAAGCCAAACATATGTTTTTCGGACTTATCAAACATATGTTCTTCTGACTTATCATTAATATCGCCTCATTTTGACCCATCACTCAAGCGGCATCTCCTTTTTCTGGCCTTCATCTGGTAACCGAATTTTGAACGCCCCGTAGGAGTAACGAAATTGTGTGCGAAACATTCGAAGAAAACCTGTTTTGAAGACATCGTTCTCGGCGAACTTGTGGCAGGAAGTGTACATACTATTACTCAAAAGGATACCAACAGCCACTGCAGAAGAATGTTTCCTGTGCGCAGTCTTCATCGGTCATCGGCCAAATTTGCATAACTTTAAAAAAAAACAAAAAAAAAGGACAAACACACCTCTCAGGGTTCGCAATACGTCTCTTCCTTACGTGCAAATTTTGTTTGATGCGCTACCCGAAGCGTTAATAAATATCCCTTGCTAAAAGGGATGGAAGAGCTGACCGGCGGTAGCACAACATAGTACAGAAAAGGATAAAAGGTTACCAAAAAGGACGGTCGACGCACCCGCCTAACGGGTAAACAGCAGTTCCTTGAGGGGTTAATTTTTATAGAAGGGTCTAAAACAGGACGCGCGAGCAAATGTTCCTTTACATCCTCCGGGCGCACCAGAAGGGAACAAAGCGTTAAAAAAAGAAACGAACATAACGGTAAATGGTGAGAGAGGGGGAAGATGTTTCTGCTCCCTTTGCTGTCAGTATAAAACTGGTTGAATGTTGATCAAGAGCATACAAAAAATGAACAGTAAACGCGACGAAATTAAATCATGTTCCGATGGCAGAGAAACGCACGCAGTACGGTACAGACGCAGACAAAAAGGATAGAATGAGTTCATGAGCCAGCACGAAACATCTAGCGGGCGTATCTTTAAACTCTTTTCTAGTATAACGAGAATGCAGCGCTGTGAAATAGAAAGACAGATTTTTTGAGCCATGCATATTTCACTTTTTAAGCTCATCTAGTTGACATTGAAGAATGTCACGAAGGCTTCCAATGTGTCTACGATATTTATCAACTCAGGGTAATTTTCTTTGGTTTTTTTGTTACACAACGGTCTTAATTTGGAGAAAAATATTGCACTGCTCTGTTGTGTTATTTTGGCTTTGCCCGGAATCGCAGATAAAGTTCCTATGTCCATTTTAATTTTATTTAATGCTTGGAAGCTTAATTTTATGATGCAGGACTGCTGTGGTTTGCTGCTGTTGCTGCTGCTGCTGCTGTTGTTGTCGATACTTTTCCTTTCCCAAATTCCTGGGCAGAACTGAGGGACAATGTAAAAATATGAAACAATAAAAAGAAACAAGAAACAGATTTTTTTCGTTAAATAAAACCTACTTTAGGTGGTCTGATGTGTGAAAAAAAACACAAACACACAATACCATTACCCATCTACTATACTATATCCTGAAGAAACAGATACATCCCATGAAAACTACAAATAGAAACGAGTTTTTTAAGGATCTAACCTGCGAACGTCGACTTTACCATAAAACCCACGAAATCATGCACGCACGAGCGTGCCGTGACAGCATAAAAACGATAGCAAAATAGCTGATAGTTGAAGTTGTGGTGGGTTGAGTTTTTAGATTCTCTTTTGCCTAAATGGAACGAAATGAATTTACTGTAGGAAAACGACAAAAAAACACACACACAATTGAGCATTTTGCGTCTGACACTGCACCGCCCAAGGGAACCGGCTGAGATAGAGAGTTGCAAGATGCATTAGAAATTATGTATATTTATTGTCGGGGAGCAGCGCGCGCAATATTCACGACGATCGATGCACAGTGTCCGTCGCCTGCCAGTGCTGTTGCTGCTGTCGCTGCGACCCTTGAAAGTTTATTAGTCAACGGAATGAAAACGGACGCGGAAGGTGACAAAGTAAAACAAAACGATAGATGACTGAAGCACAATGTGGCGGTGTGTGTCGCATAGGGTTGGGGGTAAAAGACGTTGTGAAAAAGGGTGCAAGCAAAACAAGGATATATTTATTATACTACGTAACGCACATCTAAGAACGCACTTGTGTCTCGTAAAGGCTGTACGGTCGAGGAAAAACGAAATGGGATGGTGACGATCATGTGAGAGTGGAACGGAAAAGTGTCACCGTAAGTTATTACTAAATGATAATCATGATAGAGAGCAAGACGACAGGAAGAGATACAAACTAAACAAAAACTAAGAAGAAAGTCGATCGCGTTAAATCGACAAAATTCGGGTGTTATCCTACCGCTCTTCTCTCTACTCTGAGTAACATTTCCAAACCGTCTTGGAAAGGGCCGTTTTGATGTGAGCTTTACTACCGTATTCTGTTCGTCTTGCCGTCAGAAAAAAAACAACAACTACCTGTCGGTGCGCACAACTATCGGACGGCGGTGTGGCACCTTCTTACATGCAGGACGAAGCCGAATTAGTAACCAACGGAAAGCGACGCGTGTGCACATCTCAGGAAAGGAACGAATCGAAAAGCGATGAAGAAATTAGTTTTTTTGTTTGATTGTTTTTTTTTGTTTTTATCATTCTTAAGCTGCTTTCTTGTTTTGTTTTTCTACCGTGTCCCGGTACGATGGAAGGTAGGAAGCGGTTGTACACTAATGTGTCCCGGTCACGGATAAAGACGATCTTTTGGCGGGTGTTGTGTGGTCCTGGTAAAGAAGATAATGATCGTATGATCGAATGAATGGATGGATGGATAGATGGATGGATGGAAGGATGAAAGATGAATGGATGGATGGAAGCGTGAGTGGTGCTGTCGGGCGCAACAACAACAACAACAAGAAAAGACCACCCCACCATACTACCGAGTCGTAGGGGAATTGGAGTGGGTCTTTTGAAAGACTCATGTAGGAATAAGGGTTAAGCTACAAGAGAAACATGAAATAAAATAAAGTAAACGAATAAGCATCTTAGACGAATGAGGTTGAATTAATCGAAATGAAAACTCAATTTATGAAAGAGAAACAAAGGACATATACCGATGCAACAAATGAAATTCGCTGGATGGTGGATAAATAAAACAACAAAAATATTAGGCCAGAGAAAGTCATGTTCTCTATCTTCCATTAACGCGCATGAGGTGTGTTGGCAGACAAAAAAGAGGGATGAAGGATAAATCGTAGATTACTGCTGCTGGGTGACCAAGTTTGCAGCAGTAGTCAAAATCCAGTGTACAAGACGTAGTTGTTAAGGAAATAAGGGGATGTTGTTTAAAATATTGAAAACAAAAATTGAGTTAGAGGAATGTGGAGTAAAGCAGCCGCTTTGTAGAAAGGATGTTCTCCTGCATCATTCGAGATGGACGAAGTAAAAGTAAAATTTACTATTTACCCACAAACACTACAGCCTTTTGTGGCAGCAAATGGGGGAAAAGGATGGAACTTAATCATTATGCAATGTTTCCGTTCTGACATGTTTTTCCGATGAGCTTTTGCAGGGTTCTTCCATGTTTTATGTCTTTTAGGAATGAGTGTTTGAACCTCGGTTGTTCTGTCATTGGGAAACAGTAAACTTTTGTTCGACCGCAAGGATCGCTAACCCCTGGAGAGTCCAAATAAAATGGGCCCTGGTTTGTGGTGAACGGGGCGCGAGGATATGATGCTAAGTAATCGAATGGTGAAGCGGTTTGGCGATGCTTATACATATATACACGTAAAGAACGTCGTACGATGTGTCAGGTAAGTTAGTGAAATAAGATACTATCCGTTAAGCACTACCCTCTCTAGTGTGTAAGACATAAAAAAAAGAAAAAAAAGATAAGGGTTGAGGAGCGGTTAGCAGTGGGTGCGGGGAGAAGATAGCGTTTAAGTAACCAATTATTTAAGGAAACTAGATACGGTACGGTAAAGCTAGGTAAGAAAGGTGGAAAGCTGCGCAAAATATAGTGGTTAAGCAAAGAAATGAGTAACACGGCGTTGTCGAACGCCAACACAACACACAATGTGCAAAGCAACTACACGAAACCCCTTCACCAGACACAACACAAAGCAACGACATTGAGGAATGAGAATGAGTGAACTATAGGTAAAACTAAGTGTAAGTAAAACTAGCGCGAATAAGCATTAAATTAAGCGTAAATGAACGGGGGTTTGTGGATAAAATACTGCAAACAAGCGGTTATGAAGAACGCGTAAAGGGTTTGGCAAACGAAAGTATAAAAGACATACAAAGTAAAGATCGGTCTGAAAAAGGAGGAGGAGGAGGAGGAGGAGGTGGTGGTGGTGAAAAGTCCTGCACACATGCGTGATTGATGAGGTAATGATATAATGGTAATTAATATTATATTTTAGACACTAAGAACAAGAAGATGGAAACAAAAATTGCTGAAAACAAATGAGAACTCCATGAGGAAGGGACAAGCATCAAGTTGGAGCGGGATTGAGTCTTAAATAGCACAAGGAAACAGATATGCTCGCTGAATCGATTGCCTCTCCTGTTTACATCGCTTTGAGGAAACATTCTTCCATTGTTCAACGAAACGATGCTAACGCAGTCAAAGTAAGATAGATTGAGTATGTGTGTGCGTGTGTGTGTGTGAATGTATGCGAAAAAGAGAAAGAAAAGAAGAGGACGGGGCAGGCGAGGGATGTAAGAAAAAAAAAAGAATGTATAAGGGCTGAAATAGAATAGCTTGCAAACGTCCCTGTAAACAATTTCCTCACAACGCCATTTTCGTGATGGAAGGAAAAAAGCAACAGGGGCAACAAGCAGGCAGGAAAGGGGAGCTATGTAAGTGGGAAAGGATAGGAAAGAGAAAGTAAAAAGGGACGAAGGGAAAGAAAAAAGAGAAATGTGTGATATACAAAAAAGAAAAATCGAAAAACTTAACAAAAAAAAAGGAAAGAAGATCGAAGATGAATCAATTATAGTTATTTTAAAAAAGTAATGAGATGAAAGCAACAAAGTGAAGGAAAATAATAAACGTGGAAAGACGAGCAAACAGATTGAGGAAGAAAATGGATGAAAAAAATGAAACAGTTTGCATCTTTATTTCCCAACGGTGGTTGGTGAGGCATTTGAAAGAACATGTTCGGGTTTCATTTTAAGGTTGTTTGTAGGTATGACTTTATTTCATCTGCATTTCTTACGTTACCAGCTATAGAAAGAGTTGTTCTTTGTTTTATCTCCTTCGGTTTCCACATTAGCAGCTGTGTTGCGGAGGATCGCGTTGATTCAACCCACTCTTCTCGTTACGGTTAGTACTGTAGTATCAAACAGAATAGTGAACGTACCGATTGCTCCTATGTATATGCAAAACAAAATTATTCGCATTATTTAAAGTACTTATTTGATAAACATCGCTACATTGGGGTCGTTTTCGATTGTTTTCCGTACCGATCGATAATGTTGACTACTGTAGTAAGCGTGTCCCGACTGTGCGCATACAATTTTCGTATGATGCTAAGGGGATTGCAGATAAAATAACACCTACTTTGATCATTCGCAACTTGTGTTGCTTTTCGGATGGAATGTACTGATTGTTTTCGCAAGCTAAAGACGAAAAACAATCCTACCTGGTTACCGTACAATTGTTTTCTATTCTAACGACAACTAGCACAGGAATCGAGAAGCTTTGCATAAAGGAGGAAAATATTTATCCTTTCATGTTATTCAAGTTGGCTTTGTCGGTGGAAATAAATGTGAGAAAACGGTTAGCTATCGAGTGACGGCAGATTAATTGTGAAGAGGCTTTTAGATTTCTATCGGAAGCTACTATAGAGTTACGGAACGAAGAAACGTAAATTATATTTGCTAGCTAACTTTTTCGCTATTTTGGTTTGGTGTTTTTTACAATCTCTCTTTATTTTGCTCCGATCGTTGAAGTTCTTGAAAACTGCTTGTTTGCTTTGGAGTGTTTACATTGGGGTCATAATGCTACGGTTAAAAACCTCGCCTTCCTTCTAGCTGGGTGTGATTTTTGTGAATCACTTGCTAATATCGACAATTGTGTGATTGATTGAGGCATTTGCTTTGGCGTATGATCCTTTAATGCATTATTTTTCCCGCCTTTCTCGATTTGAAAATGGTTTATGTTGTTGATGAAGTATGGTGTTATGAGCGATGAGACAGTGAATCTACGGTTACTTTGATTTGCTGGTATGGTTCATTTTTGTTTTGATTTGATAGAACAAGCAAGCTGTTCTGTAGCAAGGCAACTGTTTTATGTTTTGTGTTTTGTTAAAAAGACAAATCAAACCTTAAAGGATGTACTTTCCCGTAGTTTAATGGAGCAATGAAATATTGCAAATTTGTCGTTGCCAACTACGTTGGGCAATTACGACACGTTGTAGAAAACTATAAGCATTAAAAAGCGTAAGGCGCCTGTTAGAATCTCAAGCTTCTGTACCGTTACTTCTGCTAGTTTGTACGGGGTTTGCAAGCCCAAGGAAAGCAATTTCGATGTGCTTAGCTAATTATTCAGATCATTCCAATGTTCCAAAGACTGTGCAATCACAATGCGATTGTAGTCAATGCCTTTTCAAAACGTTCAATCTTTTCAAGTTTTTCGTTTATTTTGCACCCCGCAAGAAACTTCCCACAAAAGCAGCCTGTTTTCATCCTTTCTCGATTTGTTTTCTTCCTGTAGGTGTGTGTAAAGACCATTAAAATGTGCCTTAAAACAAGGCTTGGCCTGCGCACTGGAGGCTGATGCATTTATCGGTGACTGTAGTATAGTCTTTTATTGAATTTTCCTCGCTTCTGATTCACTTCATTACAATTCCTAAGCAGCTGGTTATCTTCACTGGTGGCATATCTCGTTCCAATCCGGGGTGTATTTTCTTCAATCGTGCAAATGCGGTGTTCATTTGGAATATTGCGCGATTCCGGCCCTACGAGCTGCCGTTCGAATTCAGTTTATATACATTACAGCGGGTGGTGCGAAAGGCTTCGTTTCCAGTTCTGAAAGTTTGATGGGCGCTTTTTTATCGGTCGAGATTTGTCCACAAATTCCGCTAATATTAATGGCGTTAGTCAAAAAATCATCCTCGCTCTCGTTGCATTTATCTAACCGACGTTTATCCTTTCGAAAAATATTAGAGAAAAGAACAAACAATAACTTGGCGCAAAGCATCTGGTGTAGATGTAGTTATAACAAATCTATAGGCAAGCAAAAATAACATTTACATTACACACGTAACCTAATAGTCTTGTTTTATGTTCAATCTTCTCAATTTCACAACCAAACCGAAATGGTACCGAGGTGCGCGTTCGCGCCGAAGATGTTTGGAACTGTTCCCAGTTCCGACGAGCTTCAATCGAAACGAATAGAATGAAAGTGCGAGTGAATGATTTGTTAGCACCATTGCGCGTTCTTGAGTCCTAGCAACGAATACATATGTTATTTATTATGCTCGGTGGAGTTCGGAACAACCTCTGCGGGGGTCCATTTCCACCGGCCAACGGCGTAAGTTGACTTAAGGTTGCTGTATGCAGCACCCATCTTCGGTCGATCCCCGGGCCAGCGGTTAATTGCGGGTTTTTTTCTCCCCAATTTCACGTTAAAAGCCATTTTGTGCGTCAACGAAGTATCTTCGATGTGTCCTCCGATTCGTCGTCGCCCTTACAGCGTAACGTCGCCAAAGTCCTGCAGCCACTTTTCGTACGCAGCCAGACTGTGCGGCGCCACCGAACGCCGGATGCGTTTGAGGGAGCTGTGGAAATCGCTTTCGCGAATGCTTCGCAGCTTGGTCGGGTCCATGTTTTTCACCTCCTCGACATTTAGTTCTGCAAAGGGAAGAGATTTATTTGATTTTGGTCGAGCTTTCGTTTGCGACGTGACGCAGACCACCGAAAGCGACTTACCTCGAATTGGTTCGAGTGCTGCATCCCGGGCCAGCGCAGTCAAATCGGAACCCGAGTAACCCTCGGTGAGCAGCGCGAGGCGCTTCAGATCGGCATCACCGAGAGGAGCGCCTTGTTTCTGGAGGAGTCGTCGCAGCAGTAACTCTCGCGTGTCCTGATCCGGCAGGGTCACGTAAACGCGCTTCGGAAACCGACGGAGGGCCGCCTCGTCGAGCTCCTGTGGTCGATTGGTGGCAGCCATTACGACAATTCGATCCGCCTCCGAGTTTGCCGGTAGGCCATCGAATTGTACGAGAAATTCGGTCTTCAGCCGGCGGGTGGCCTCGTGCTCGTTGCTACTACGCTCAGACAGCACCGAATCGACCTCGTCGATGAAAATGATCGAGGGTTGCAGTTCGCGGGCCACGGCAAACAATGCCCGCACCAGTTTCTCTCCGTCCCCCACGTACTTGCTCGTGAGCGACGCGGCCGATATGCTGAAGAAGGTGGCCGAACACTCGGTCGCGACGGCCCGGGCGAGCAGCGTCTTGCCGTTGCCGGGCGGACCGAACAGTAGCAGACCCTTGGCGGGCGTACGCAGGCCAGTGAATAGCTCCGGGCGCACCGAAGGCAAGATGACCATCTCCTGGAGAGCCTGTTTCGCCACCTCCTGGCCAGCAATGTCCTGCCATTCGACCTTTGCACCGCCCTCGACGATCTCGTCCATGATGATCTGCACCAGCTTCGGTTCCACGCCCTTCACGACAATTTGTGGCTGCTGTTGCTGCTGCTGCTGCTGCTGCTGTCCGCCGAGGGGAGTTTTCGACCGTGCTGGTGGTGGGGTATTTTTGCTGCCATAACCGTTGCTAGCTTTCCGGACTGGCGAGCTGCCAGGAATCTGTAAAATGTGGAAAACAAACCAACGAACGGGATAGCATTAGGGAGGAAATGCCAGACGACAAAAAGAGACACATTAATCCTCAGTGTCTGGAGGGAGTTCCAGTCTGCAATCGATTCCCGACGGCAGGACATCCTTTTTCGACCACCCCGGAGAAGGCAGGTTGCAAATACTCACCGAAAACTGTCGTCGAATGGCGGGTGGTGTTGCCGCCGGTTTTGGCACAATCTTTGGCATCCCACCACCGCCTCCACCTATCCCATTGGCACCGTAGCCACTGCCGTTCGATAGGCCGCCGGTGATGCCGGTTCCACCGGTCGGGGTCGTCCGGGTGCCGCCCATGCTGCGCGGGAGGGTTTGCGATTTATTCATCACCCCCAGGTTGCCGGGGCGCTTGTAGCCAACTGTTAATTTCCGGCCGGATGCTGCCCGACGGTAGAAAGGATGTGAAGGAGAAAGAGAAAAAAACGCACCATGGTTAACGATGTGATAACGACGGTTCGTACCACGGGAAGGGAGGATTTGTACGAGTGTGTGAAGTGCCCGAGGAAAGGTATGAAATATTAAAATTGTCCCCAACGACCGGCGAAATCGTACCGTAGCTCGATGGTTTGATTTCCGAGCTATGCTGAAAATATGGGGTGTCAAATCAAATGATTTCAACCGGAAACCGGAAACCGGAAAGTCTCAACCGGTTGATCTGTGGTGTAAATAGTTAGGTGGATAGGATGCATTTTAAAACTAATTAATAGAATAATATCATTGCAGGTTATGATCGACAAAAATAATACTAAATCAATTTAAAAAAAGACTAAAAGACTACATCCATGCATGCACTTTATCTTTCGCTCCTTACACTTTCTGAAGATATTTTTTAAGCGATGTGTAAAGCACAAAATCAACAAAAAGAAAGAAAAAACAACTACTATACTACAAATCTAAGGGGAGGCGTCTATTTGAACCACTTTTACTATCCATTCAAGAGAAGTAGTCTACAGCTAGCGAGGAAAAAAAGAAGCATGGAAGCCATAAACAATCGAAGGAACAACCGGAAACATAATCACAAGGGACACCTCGCCGACCGACCCTGGATGTCTGCGGTATGGTGGGGGCATTGTTATTGAGGTCGGGTTGAATGCACGAATTACCGGCGGCGAAGAAAATTAAAGGTGTCGAAAGAATGTTGTCAACGTCGTGCTTAACAAGGACTTAAATTGGGAAGTTCATGGTGGGTCGAATAAACGAAACGCTTCTATGAGAGTAATTTAGGGTAAATAGTTTTTTTCAGCAGGAAAAACAGAGCCATAACGGTGAACACTATTTCTACCCCTAAATGTTCTAGTGGGTAGCGTTAAAACTTTTAACTCTTTTCCGTATTTAATATTGTTATGCTCTTATCCTTTTGCATATGTGTATAATAAATTGAACTAAAAAACTGAGATTGTCTGGTCTTCATGAAATAAATTTGGCTGCAATCCAGATAACTTAGAAAAACATTATTTTTCCTTCATCTTGTAACTAACTGAACACTTGTGATTGTAAATTGCATAATCCATGACCGACCATGGAGAACATGAGAACCTTTCGGATGTCTACCAGCTCAAATAAAATCATTTATAGCGGGAAGAGTGGCGAGATGCCCTGGTGGGGTGAAATGCACCGGCATGTTTTTAGCTGAATTAAGGCATTCAAAAATATTAGTTAATAGAATATGTTCATATGCATATCTAATACGTCGTATGTACAATAGAAGGCTCTAACTAAGACTTAACAGAGTAAACAGGATAAAGCAAAATTTGCTTGAAGTCACACAAGATTTCCTCACAATAGTTTAAGTTATAGAAATTGTTAAAATAAAAAATTGCAATCAAGCAGACATCTATTAAGTATAATCAGAATTGGTTTCATAAATTTTACATTCTGGCGTAAACCGTACATTGTTCCAGTTAAATTATCAATGGTAAAAAGTGATGTTACGTTTTAATAACAATCTAAGATTTTTTTTTTTTCATTTAGGTATTATTAGTTTTTGGTAGTAGAAGACAGGGTAAGGAATCGATCTGTGTGGATTTGGATTTGCACTTATGTTTTCCTCTTGTTAGACCATTTTGCCTCACATTACCTTACTTCACTCATTAATGTTTACACAACGAGATAAATAGAGGATTGTCCTGCACGAGGAGACAGACTATCCATGTACGCAAAGGGAAAAGTTTAGAAAGGCCTTAAGACAAGAATCCTTATTGTCCGAATATTTCAAAGATGATAGCAATTTTTTGTTCGAAATGAAAACTAAAACTACGTCCAAAATCACATTCCAAATTTTTCTGATACACTAGTTCAGTTTCAGAATGTTGTGATGTGGATTCTTCTTTGAATATTTTTATGATTTGTAAACAACTGCTGTTTAGGACAATTGTTGGTTCCCCTTTGGAGCTAAGAGTTTTTGAATCCACTCTTCTATTTCTCCGCTAGGTATAAGAAAGCTCTCAAACATTGGATTATGATACCAAAGCAATATTTTCAACTATTAAACAGTAGGTATTTAAGGAATTGAGCTTTTAGTCACTGATCCAACAAAATCCGAACATAAATTTCATAATATTCCACGTCATATGTCTTTTGGAATTTCGTTTTTTACCTTGTATTACAAAGATGGGTATATTTGTTAATCCAATCTTGGTTTATCCATAAAAAATAATCGAACTCTGCTTCATATATTCTATCCGGTTCTACAGTAAATTCATGTTTCAATGGCACTATACAACCAAAATAAAAACCCGCTAGTCCTTTCTGTGCTTTAACCATGCTTTAAACATGGCGTTAGACTGTAATGCGAAGGTAAAGAAAAAGGGTGTTTGTAAAAGACACAGAAATTAGCATGCACACTTTTTTATGACTAATTGGACGGGGAGTAAAAGCCATCCCAGGGCTGTGCTTAATGATAAACAATCATAAAGAAGCGAAGGAAACTTTGAGAAGCTAAACGAAAGCGTGGGGTAGTTGCGTTGTTTTTTGTTGTTGTTGCTGCTTTCATAGTATTCCTCCCATCAGCCTGTTGATAATAAGACCCATGCGACCATGCTCGCTTGGGTTCTCGCTGTCTGTTTGATCCACCAGCTATTAAATCGACCGTGTCTTAGCGATGAGATTTTCAGTCGTTATCGTTATCCTTTCTTGTACGAAAGCTTCCATAAAAACCTCCTTCGTATCCGCAGCGGTCGCAGCGAGGAAACCCATCGGGCACGGGCTTACCTTCATTGTGGGTTTGTTTAATGGCCAATGTTTGCGGAGTTGTGCCGCCGTTCGTCCTCGTCGTCATCGTCGTCGTTGTCGCCGGGATGGTGGTGGACCCGCCACCACCACCGCTACGGGACGGTGTTGTGGTGGTGCAATTTTCATTAAATGATATTATCCGGTTCTCGGAATTGTACTGCTTCGATTTGGGCTCCCGATAGGGGCTGTCACTGGCGGTCGCTGGTGAGCTCGCGACCGGCGACCTCAGATTGGACGGGATAAACATGGGCAGTTTAAATTTCGCCGCGCCGCCCGTGCTGTCGGCTGTGTTTCGCAGCGATTGCAGCTGCCTTGCTGCCGGGGAGGACGACGACGACGAGGACGACGAAGACGTGGAGTTTGGGGTGGAGGAGCCATGAACGACGGATGTCGACGGGCTGTGGTGATGAGGACGATGATGTTGATGATGGACGGCACTGGTTGCGGTGGTGGTATCACCCAAGTCACTACTGAGTGTGAACGTGTTCTGACGCTGGAGGGAAGTGTGTTTGCGTTTTGCTACCTCACTAGCTTCGAGTTCGACCAATTCAAGCCTTTGGGCTTCCAACATGCACTCTGGTGGGAGAGGGAATTGAAAAAATAAAGACAAATAACTAAGGACAACTAATAAATAATGCTGATCGGGATAGGCTACTACAAACAAATGTAATGTTAACAACAAAACCAACAAATACATAAGCGTCCATTAAAAGCAGGAGAAGCAATGCAAAGCAACTCTAAAATGCGTTCAACAAATACTGCTGAAGGAAGGTTGTACGCGCGATAAATGTGAATCACCTACGAATCGATTCAACGATCTTCTACCTCGTGCCCGCTTATGTGTCCCGCTAACCAAACCATCATACACATACGCTAACGTCAACAACAGCACACTGGCTGCTCCTTTTGCGGAGTGGCAACCATTATCCTTCCGCTCATACGTACCGAGAAAGTGCAGCCGATCACGTGCCATGGAAAGGTTGGTTTGCATTTTATCGTGCAAACGTTGCGCTCGTTCCCACACTTCCCCACGGCCACCCCAGCACTCCACGGCGATGCCCCGCTCCAGCTCCAGGATGCCCTTCCGGTAGAGTTCGATGGCCAGCTCTTTCTGATCTGCAAGTGTAGGAAACGGAACGATTGAATGGGGGAATTGCATTATTTAACTGTCTGTAGAGGCAACTTTCAACACGTGTTCGATGTGTTTTGTGATTATTTCTAATCTTTTCAACGTCCCTAACCCGGAGCCACTTTCTGGCTTTCTATGGTACGTTAAAGGGCATGCGGTCCAGAATAATTTAGTTGGCCATGTCTAAGTAGGTTATATTTCTCTGCTTTGTTCATTGTTTGGGGCTGATGTAAAAAGTTAGCTTGGACACATGGATCTAATTTCGAAATATACATGATAAATGTTTTAAATAAAGCGAATAAACCTATAATAAACGGAAGTCAAAAGTAAATTACAACGACAAAGCATTATTTTTGCAATATACTTTGTTCATCAAGGTTGTGATCAACATGATCATATTTGTTCTAACCTAATCATACAAAATCGGCAAAATGTCGGGATTGATGATAGATGAATGGAGAAAAATATTGTATTTGTCGAAAAGACTGAAAATTTGGGTAATAATATAAAACAAAAAAGTAAAAGATGGATGCAACAGAATTGTTGTGCACTAGATTCAAAATATGCATCCATAAGGACGTTTAATGTCTAAAACCATCATGGTAAATCATGTGACTTTGTAATTAATCTGCAAATACATAACAATTTCTTCAAACCTAAATAATTTACATTATCTTATCATTCCGGTGGTTAAACCAAACCAAAACCACAGACACTTTAAGAAGCCAAAATAACTGGTTGCAGGCTTAATCATCATACCGCACGTCGCGCAATCAGCCTTTAACTCATAATCTACAAAGGTTCTTGTTATCTCAACTCGTCTTGTGTCAGTATTTAGATATAAATAGCACCGAATAAAGCCAATCTAATGCCAGAAATCGTTGAAGTGTGTTGTTGGTCGTACGACTTTGTACGAACGTTCCGTAGGAAAACCATGTACTCAAGAGCATGGTTTGTGATCTTGATCTATAGTTTAGTGAACGTCTCCCAAGTTGCTTCAAATGCGGCAAAGGAATGCGCAACTAATGCCACCGAGCAGCAAGCCTCTGGAAACTGGATAGGGTTGATGATGGCCAAATTGGACTACCTTCAAGCCCAGCTTCAAAAAAAGCAGCACGCGATCGAGCTTGGACTCAAGGAGCGTGATGAAGAGTTTGCGGAAAAGATGGCGAAGCTTGCGACTATTTTCAACAACGCTGATCATAACCTGGCGGTACTACAAGAGCTATCTCAGCAAATCCTGACGCGACTGGCCGCCTGTGCCAACCATGAGCAGATGCGCAAGGAAATCTCTCAATTCGACGCAGAGGCAGATCCTTCCAAGGGTGGACAACTTTTGGTCACTTCACCGGCTTCGAATAGCTGTCAGCCTTCGAAAGGACCGTTCCGATCGTGTATGGAGGCACCGGCGAAGGCATCCGCAGTGTATCCGATCAAACCAAGCGACCAGGACGATGATCCACCGTTCGAGGCGTTTTGTGAGCAGACCAGTTTCGGAGGCGGATGGCTGGTGATTCAGTCGCGCTTCGATGGATCGTTGGAGTTCTACCGAAACTGGACGGAATACCGGAACGGTTTTGGGAGTCCCTACCAGGAGCACTGGTTGGGCTTGGAGCGACTCCACCGGCTTACATCTCGGCGGCCCGTCGAGCTGCTGATAGAGATCAAGGACTTCCAAGGGGCGTACCGGTTCGCCCGATACAAGGAGTTCGAAGTAGGTAACGAAACGGAACTGTACGCGCTGAAGAAGATTGGAGCTTTCTCGGGCACTGCGGGCGATTCACTCGGACCGCACATTGGAAGCAAATTTACGACCAAAGACCGAGACAATGATTTGTATGGCACCAACTGTGCGGTGGAAAGTGAAGGAGCTTGGTGGTACAACAGTTGCCACTATGCAAACTTAAATGGAAAATACTTAGTAAAGGAGGGCCTCAAAGCAATGTGTTGGTATCATTCCAAAAATAAATGGGAAGGACTGGCATACTCCAGGATGATGATTCGAGAGCGCTAAGGTCGATGCTATCTTTTTTATCATTTTTTTGCGTTATTAACTAAATAAACAAGTAACTTTGTTACAATAAACTCAACTCATGTGTTTATAAAAATAACGTTTGCATTATTTAAATAAAAAGACCCACATTTTCGTTGGCGATAAGAAAAAACTCAATCAAGCTAATTGATTGAAGTAAATTTTATTGTAAAGTTACATCACTTTAGTAGTACGATGGCCAGTAAGCTCGGCTCGATCTACATATCTGTATAACAATGTCCATCTTTTCTAAGTTTGTCTTAACTATAAGGCCAGTTGATGCGACCAAAATGATTTTTAACCAACCAAACAGTCCAAACAGTCAAAAATCAAATCAGCTGAGTTCGGCGGAGAGAAAACGTCTCACAACATCAAACGAGTACGTTCTGCGATAAAGCTGGTTGTTCCAACATATAATCAAACGTAGTTGGTGTAATGTTTTGGCCACTGCGGATTCAGTTTGAATGATAAAGTTGTCAAACTTGTTCCGCATTTAAAAGAAATGCTATTCTTTATTTTGCTTTCAATAGAAAGTTACTACCGCTTTCTGGTTTTGCATGAAAAGTCGTTAAAATTTGCCTATTTTTTTCAATTCAAACGTTACTTCGTATCGTAAGAATCAACTACGTGGGGGGACCCAAAAGTAACGGGAATCGGGTTGTAGGGAGACGAGGGGGAAAAGGGGATCGGGTTCAATATTTTATTTTAAAAGCTTAACATGTTCTTGATCAGTATGCAAAGTTTAGTTTCTGTAAGTGCATCCGCTAGTTTTTGAGAATTTTTTCAGTGTAACGGTTTTAGTGTTTTCGGCGATTTTGTGAGATGACCAAGTGAAACTGAGGTCAACCTCGTTCTGAGCTCCCCACAGCTTCAAAAGCGGACGAAAATGTTTCAAAAATCAACAACCTTGTTCAGAATGTGTTCCTCCAGGATGGAAAAATCGGTATCATGCCATTTTCGGTCAAAAACTGCCTCACGGACAGCGCTTTGTGGGCAGGTGCGTTGTCGTGGTCTCAGTTTCGTGGAAGAACCAGTCTCGCCACGGATCCGTCGTTTTCTTCCAGCTGTTTTCCCTCAACATTTTCAAATCTGCCTGGTGGATTTTTTTAGTTTATCCTCCATCCTGGATAAACAAATGCTGAACAAGATTGTTGATTTCTGAAACATTTTCGTCCGCTTTTGAAGCTCAGAACGAGGTTGACCTCAGTTTCACTTGGTCATCTCACAAAATCGCCGAAAACACTAAAACCGTTACACTGAAAAAATTCTCAAAGACTAGCGGATGCACTTACAGAAACTAAACTTTGCATACTGATCAAGAACATGTTAAGCTTTTAAAATAAAATATTGAACCCGATCCCCTTTTCCCCCTCGTCTCCCTACAACCCGATTCCCGTTACTTTTGGGTCCGCCCACGTATTATGGAAAACTCCCAAATTTATTACCTAATTAAATCAACCACTTGTTGCTGAATTGATATTAAACCATCCTCGAGTTGGTCGTTTTTGCACAACTCGTCGCCTTTTAACGAGTTATTTGTCCATCTTTTATGTTTTAAATTATTTTGTCGCACAGGAGTTAAGTCTACAATCTTGTCGTATTTTCTATTTCCCCATGACCTTTCCATTTCCCACTTCGTTCAGATATTTAAGCTCAGTAGCAGAAATTTACGCTTCTTAAGCCTTAAAACTTGTAGTCAAGCTACTGGTGCTGCCGTTCCCGACGTGTGAATCGTTGAGATGCATCATGTTTTTATTGAAAAATCATTAAATTTGCATCACACAGCTATGCCATAGCAAGGCAAATGCAAGATGGATGCGGCTGCTGCTGGTGCTGCTTTTGTCGGCTCGCTTTTGGCAGTGCCGTGAGCGGAGAAAGTTCTCAGGATAAACCATTTTTTGGCATCGAATCGACTGCATCTCGTGTGGAGACGACGGTAGTATTGGTTTACCATATTCGTTTACCGCAGCAGCGAACCACCGGTGGCGATGGGATGCATTTCATTATCGCACCGGGATTGAATGGCGACGATGCGGCTTAAATGGATAAATCATACCTTGTTTGCAACAAATTTACAAACAAACGAACGAACCGTTCCAGCTGAACAACTTGCTCGGTCGGTGATGCTGCACGAAACGTTGGTACACCGTCTGTGGCGATGGGTAGAACATGAAATTCAATCTTTTGTATAGCAAATGGGGGCTATGTTTCAATTTGAATACGTTTAGCAAACTGAAACCGAAATGATAATTGCCGAATTTAAATATATGCATTAGATGCTGATGGATTCTATTTGTCAGAATTTTCCTACATATTAAGGAGAACAGGTTTCTGAATATCGTGAAAGAATTTGTGCTATAATAAATTAACAAGAGCCCACGGTATTTTTCTTTCAGTGAGATTTAAAAAAAAGGAAAGAGATTGTAAGAGATGAACTTTTTAAACGAAATAAAAGAAAAAAAGTTATGCATCTTAATTGTTACCTCCTTTTATTCGCTCTATATCAATTATTACTATGTTTTGTTGTTGCTCGTAATCAAAATCATCGAAAAAACTGCTGCTGCTTTGATACCATTCCAATTTGTTTTAGATGTTTTTGAAATTTAAAATATATTTGTCCAAAGCCCTTTAGAATACATATTCCTAATTCGGTTAAACAATGGTTTATACGCTTGTTCGTATTGTGACAATAACGTTATCAAGGGAAAATATAACTCTATCAGATTATGAAAAATACCATGAGCTCCGTAGAAAGTTACCGAAAGGCAAACTGGTACACGTCGGAAAGACGTCTATTATGACGATGAAATTATTTCCTACATGAGCTCCAGTTAATTCGAGCTAAGTATGTTAAACACATCCTTTCCATACGACGCTGTTACACGGTGGCGTTACTCAAAGGATGTTCCAAGGACATAGAACAAAGTGATTCATCGTTTCTCGCCGGGCGAAGAAGTCACTCATATCTTGCGCACGTATTACTTTCAAGTGTTGTGTCATGCTTTCTTTCCTGGCTTGCTTCTTTTCGTTGGCGGATTATGAGCCTGAGTCGTGAGTAGCATTTTCTTCAGCATCGTACCTCCGAGCAAGTAACCTGCGATGAACGTTGTCACCGGATGATGGCCGTCGTGTGATGTTGATGCGAAACATACCGTCTCCAGCGGCATGTGGAAGCATCGTCGAGTAGGAGAGCTGTCGACATGTTTCTGTGTGCTGTTTTCACACCATTCAAATATGCAGCAGCATCCCCCCTGGACAAGGATAGACACGGTTACGTGTCGTGTACCACCGGGGAGCTTTAAAGCTCACCGTCGTTCTAATACCATCGGGGATCTGTTCGGGGTTGTCCATTTTAAAGGGCAAAGCAAAAAGGACATCGATGTCGTCTGGAGGGAATCACAACATAAAAGCATTACAAAGGAGGAAAAAATAAATTGCCACACTTCTTTGCAGCATACATACATTTGCAAGAGGGCGTCTGTTCTGGCCCAGTCTGATGGGTATCCTTTGTGCAGCATAACGAAGGAACGATGGCTCGCACAAAGGCATCGTGTGGTGTTGTTACGAAGCATCCGTCCGTCAGTCCGTTGCGCTTATTGTAAAAGCATATTTCGCCTTTGCCTCCAAGCCACAAAGAATTCCGGTGGAAAGTTTCCCCGTTCGTTTGTTCGGTTCGAGGGAAGCACGCTATGTTGAAAGTTGTTCAACCACCCACCGCACCGGAGTATACCGCATGGAGATCAAACGGACTAGAGGAAAGTACCAGCTTGTAGGCGTGTGAAGCAGGCTCTTGTTGAGAAGGAATTGCCAACACTGAATTCAAAGTAAGCGGGACGATCGGTGCACCTTTCCGTGGGTTACGTGGGCCGGGACGGGAAAGGAAGAACCTTTTAGCATTGCAATGTAACTCCACGTTCGTCGTCTTCTCGAGCGTGCGGGGAAAGAGAAATGAAGCAAACGTGAGATTTTTCATTGCCTGTTCGGTATCGAAAATAAATAGAATAACCGGCCGCCCTTAAATACGAAGAAGGGTCACACTGTTGGATCGAACATTTATCGATTGACCAGGCCTGGGGGGTGGAAATGTTTAGCGAAAGGCACAAACCAACCGTAACCGGCGGTAGCGCCATTTTTAAGGAGATTTCATTTTCTCAAAACCAGGCGTGGGTTGTTTGAAACGCATTGAAAGCCATTTACCAGCATCAAGTGCTTCCGTTTTCAAGCTAAACGCCCACGTTCTCCCGAGGCTTTCTGATCAATTGGTTTCGCATATTAACTCATCAAACGGAATTTCATCTTCCCCAAAAACTCACGCAAAACTCATCCCCCCCATTGCAGAGGCCTCCCTTTCCGCACCCGTCTCGTTGTCACGACAGCAGCATCATCATCATCATGCGCAAGAGGGGTTGCTTGCGTAATGTTAGCAATCAAATATTACACCTCCACGTTGCTGACCAGCTCCCCAGCACTTTGGGGACCGGTGGCGGTGGTGGTGGTGGTGATGGTGGTTCTGTTTACTTGAATTCCGATCCATTAGCTTGGCTGCCGCTTGGTTGGCTGGAGTTTGAAGAATACGGTGTGGCGAGAACTGTCGTCCCAGCGTTAAGCTTATGTTGGAGGAGTTGGTGGAATTATGCGCAGAATCGAAAATATGTTACCCACAGGACGAGGGAACTGGGTGTGAGAGTGTTTGTGCCCGCTGGACGCGGAGGTGAATGGACTTCCCCAACGGGAACGTGACGTGATGTATTTGTCGAGGGTGAAATATTACACACGGAAAAATATATGGTACCTTAAATGGAAAATAATAATATAATAGTTATAATTTTTGTTTTCAAACAAATTTGTCACGAAAGGATGTAGTTTATAGATCGAATAGCTTGAAACAAAAATGTGTTCTCGACCCATTATGGAACCTATCTCAATATGGAAACTTGCTTAAGTCTGTGAGTCACGCTGTCGGTTGCGATTCTCTAAACTGAGAGCGCTCAAATGGAAACAGTCTTGCACAAACATGTTCTAACAGGTTTGGTTCTGTTGAGGCCATCAAGAGGAACACTAGGTTGCCCAACAAACCACCAATCGATGAACATATGGCTACCCAACAAAAACATGAGTAAATACAGGGGTCGGCAAATTTCACCCTATGTCATATGACTTTATAAAACTTTCTATTCCTTTTGTTTTTCATTACACAAAAAGTTAGTTTATTCATTTACACATTTGCTTTATCTACTATAAGTCAGAGAAATAGACTCACAAACTGGCGTACACCCGGAATGTTAATCCCAATGGTTTGAAGTTTTCCTTCATTCCAGCCCACACCCTGGAAAAGTTTGCCGACCCCTCCGGTAAAGGATACAGACGATCGACCATGGTCGTTTGCCTCCCACAACATACGGCCTACCGGCTTCAAACACACCATTTACACCTGTTTCGCCTTTAAGGTTCTCCCATCCGCCCAACGTACGGGAGTTTATTGAGCGCAATCAAGCGTATCTCTCCAGCTTATCTTGTGGTTACCAGTGAGATTGCATGGTTTATAAATAAACTCCGGACAGGCGAATGCAGAGGACCCCCGTAAAGGACATGACTGTGCTTTTCATCTGATAAGTGTGAATTAGTGAAATGACCATGCGGCAAGCAGCAGGATATGGAATGTGCGTAGGGAGAATTGTTTTTGATTAGCATTTTTTAATTGGTTTTCACCAGCGCTAATGAGAAACGAGGGAAAATATCATAAAATGAAGGGGTTCTCCTTTCGTTGGGAAGGACCAACGAAAAGTACGTATACCATGCAAAATCCTATTTTTAAACGACTTTTGCAAATGTTGGTACTGTAATTAAAAGCGGCTGAGATTCCTTATTTAGATAGATCTTTACATATTGATTAGTTTAGCTATGTTCCTTGAAACTGGAAAAGTTTAACTTGGAAGGACGGCAACCACAAATATCTGCATTCTTTGATATAGATTACATCGATCAACTTGTATAAAACGTCTGTTTTATATCACATGAAAGTTGTATCGGTTAGCTCAATGTGATTTTGATTTTTAATTAATTCTCACAGCATTTTCAAACGAAATACTATTTTGTCTTCATATTATTCCTATTTTTATATCATTCTAAATGTTATCTTTTACGATGAAAAAATAATACAAAAATTTTAATATATTCAATACGTTATTATAACACATTAAATTGGTATTTTTTGAATCAAACTTTCTTACATATTTCGTAGATGTAAAACAGCTCATTGTTATCCTTTAAAAATTTAACCCATTGACAATTTTTTTTCTTTATTCAGTCGTCTTTTAAATACGACTTCATATGACCGTGAAAAACTACACCGTGTTTGCAGAAAATTGCGGCATTCCAAACATATGCGTGTGCATTTTAAACGTAATTCTCTTGTCCTTTGTTGGTAGACGACGTGGAAAAAATAGAATCCTTGTCTGACACGCACCTTTCCTATGGCATGCTGCTTTGTTTAGTAAGTTCCATAGCATTGATCGCCAATATGCTTACCTTTTGCAGAGCCCGTAGTGTCTGCAGACCCCATTGGTTGCACTTGATCCCAATATCAAGCGTAACCTTGTTGCAAAGATGATGGCGGGCGGCAGGAGAATTAGGTCGAGCAGCAGGGTGGCCAGGGTGGTGTTGGACAGGGTTCGAGACTTTGAAAATTATAGTTCCGTGGAACACGCAGCAAATATTCGTGCCGTGTGAGCATGTTCAATCCGTCATTATTCCGTACCGGGACGTACGTGTACGTTGCACTGAGGGCAGGGAAGAGCTGGAGGTTCAATTTCCCAGACCTATTAAAGTCGTCGCGACAGGTTACGTTACCTTCACACCCACGGTCTGTTCTTTCCGTCAAATGTCGGGGCTAGAATTTTTCTCTCCAACCTTCAACAGTTTCGATGTCCAAAACAGGTGCAGCAGTGGTTTCCATTCGAGAATGTCGAAAAGACCCGTACCTCAATATTGACTTGGAACTATTTTAATACGTCTTCCACTGCAGTGCCTTGTAATCGTACCGTGGAGAATCGTGCCAGGATTAACTTATAGAAAAACGTATGTAAGATGGTTGTTACAAAAAGCACATGTACACAAGCCGAACAAATAGAAAGTGCTAGGAAAATGTGGCTTCGTCCGCAAGCTCCATTGTTTGGAGCTTGGGGATGAAAAAAGGATGATGTTTCCGCTTTCTTTGTCTGAGTGTGAAGCAATCCTTCTGGTGCAGAGCATTTTTATGCTTTCTTTCAAACAAAACTTGTTCCAAGACGTCTCGGGCAGCACCCTCAAGCATAAAGGAAAGGTGGCCGTCTACCATTCGTTTGCAGGAATTGATTAAACTTACAAGACGTAACTCTGGTGATATTCTTTATGACCAGAGGGTTGGGGGTGTGCTTCGACCGAGGCAAGATAAAATGTTCATATCCTCACAGAAAGAGGTGGAGGCAAAACGGGGCATAATTTACGATGTTTGGCTGGGTAACGTTGGTAAAGGTAGATAACCAACGAAACCATCAAACGATCGTGCTTTCATGTTACGTAAAATTACAATTTCAATCATAACAGAGGGACAAACAAATCAAGAAGATTATTTTAAAAAGCTCATTTATAAATAATTTACTATTTTGATGGGACATTTTGTAACCGATCATACTGCTTTGTTAAATTTTTTTTTAAAAGGTGTGTCAGTTTTGTAGAAACAGAAAAAAATCACCAAACTTTTCTGATTATATTGCCAACAACGGTATAGAACTTAAGTGTATTCGTTCCTTTCTTTTGTTTGTTACGTGTGGAAATAAACTTGAGGCATAAATGAAATAATTTGTTGTGAATCAATTATGTTGGTGTATGTAAGTAGCGAAATCAAATAGTTTGAATGATTTTGTAGTGATTTATAGCCTTAAGGGAATCATGATATTCGTTAAAAACTCTTAAAGAATCCAGCATTTTGGTACAACCTGTTTAGGAAATATGAATTTCGTAGCTTCTATATTGCGAGGTGGCAAGGTTAATCTTTTAGGACACTCCGCAAAAGATCAAAACTCATTTAATACTACGACAAATAACGCTGTTGTATATATTTTGTCTTAGCGCTAGGATTTGATTTTAGTACAACCACTATTGGTACTAGCACCACTACGGGTGCACTTATCCTAATAGGATTTTTTTCCAAAATCGACGAAGAAAATAAATACAAAATCAAACCAAATCAGCGCTTTTCCTGAAACCATCCCATTCATTTGGTATATTTTACGGTTCAACGTTACAGGCCTGCAAGGGAACAAGTTGAACACACAAACGCCCTTGTCCGTGAACCCTTCAGTCCTACGACAGCAGTGCGGACAAACGCGAATTACGGTTAATCCGTTTATTAGTGACCAACATTTTGCTTGCCTTCCTGGCCTGTCCACCAACCACCAGAGCAGTCAGTCTTCGACGGGTACGGGTCGTCGTTATGTTTACGAGTGTTTCCTTTTTCTGCTTTGTTTCGCCAACCCTCTGGTCACACATTTTTGTGCTCATATAAAGTCCCGACCGTTTCGTTCGGCGTAAAGGAGGCAGAGAAAAGCAGGAAGCTTTTGACGAATAAAAATGAGAATCCTTTCCAGCACACCGATTGCCCGGGAGGGATCCTCGGGTGGGGGAGGGGGTTGGCTCTGGAGCAGAAGTATATCGATTGTAACCGGCTGGGACGACCGGACCACATGGAGCCCACGACCCATCGACGTAATGGCATTTGGGTTAGAAAGCGTCATCATCGTCGTCGTGCGAAATGTGTGAATATGTGTGTGTCTGTCTGTCCACCGGTGGTTCACTTTTCAGTCCGTGTCGGTCCGTACGCCGAGGGTCGCAACTTCACCCGAGTTTCGCACAATTCGTTTAGCACGTAGTTTCCGGCGAGTGTGACAAAAATGGAGCCGCAGAATGTCCGGAAACGGTAGGGCATATAAATGGCGCCTGAAGCCGTGGGGTGTCCAGCACCCCACAAGCCCTGCTGCGAATCGGCTCCACCACAGCCTCTGGGTAGCCTTTTCAATTGGGTTTGCTGCAACATGCTTAACCGAAACTGTGCCACTTGGTGGTCGACGGAATGTGCTGGGGAAGATCGGAGGAGAAGAACGAACGTAAATCCGATTTGAAAATTCGATCAACGCATTCGATCTGTACCGGAACGTGATTCATTAGCACTTCCCATGTGCGCTCCGGTTCGTCCGATTGGCCGTTCAGTCGAGCGATGCTGGAATCGAGCGCATATCGGATGGCCAACTGGCGATGATCGTCTGTTCGTTGGTAACGTTGGCCCACAATGTGTTACTTCCGTAAGTTGCACAAAGTACTAGGGTGGTGAGCACTGAAGTGGCCGGCCTTTGGCACCTCGGAGGGTACGCTGGAGCATAATAATTAACGTCGCTAGTCGTCCGTATCGATCGTGCATGCTTTTGAATGCAAACTAGAGAACAAGGGAAGCCTTTGAATAGGCAACCAGGTGGGGCATTGGCATATTTTATTTACCTACAAACTACGGATTACATCGTTAATCGTCCTCTTTTCTCTCGACTCTATTAATGTTTGAATGGCATTTTTCACATCTAATTTGTTCTAAACTGTATTTTTTAGTTTTTAACTAATTAATTATGTTGCTAACCTTTTGCTCAGCCCAGCAGATGCTACCAACTCCTCTGACCGGCCCTAGAGGAGCCCAACCGAACTCAATTGTTAACCTGTTCACAGACATGCCATTTTAAGATAATGAATGACAAAATGTTGTTTTTTTAATACACTAAAACCATACACAAAAACATAAGAAGAAAAAAACATTCCGTAAATGGAAAAAAATCACTAATTGATGGTCTATACCAGGGGCTTCTTGAAAGAGGTCAGATGATTTAAAAGAGCCCACAACAGTGGGCCATATACCTCAAACGATGTATTGATTTTTCGAAAGATTCATTAAACGCCTTTTAAACGAAGCGTCAATTTTCTAATCCGGAAAGTAATATAAACATTAGAAAAAATATAATAAAGTTTACATTTGACCATTTATTTTGATACCTAGCTTTGGTTCGTGTACGTTTTCAACATATTGTTTGTTTGTTATTCAATGTCTTTTCATATCCTTCAAATTAATCATGTTCTCAGATTATTTTACTAAAGCAATGAGTTGAATAATGTGAACCATATTTTGGTGTGTCAAAAATATAGTTATCACAGTAAAGAAAATATGTTACATTTTGGGTAATTCGAGAAAAGCCAATAGTGAAACTGCGATTGAAAAGTCTTTATAAAACTATACGGCAAACGTCTGGTATTGGACAGCTCGTTCAAAGTTTTCAAAGATCGTGCCGCAAAACAAGTGTAATATTGTGATAAAATTCAACAAGAGCTGAGATAAGATTTTATTATAGGCCAGAGAAAATACCTGGCATGTCGCCGACCCCTGATCTATACCAATCTAAAAAAAACTTATCAACAATTATTTGATTTTTGAATCAAGAATTTATGAATACTTCACTCCATTGATATTTTTTGATGGCGCACCCCTTCTTCACCCTAGCAAAGCAGTAGGGCAGCATGGGGACATAACCTAATTTTTTGGGCATTGCAAAATTTCATACCAAATTATACAAAGAATATATTTTTATGAAATTTAACTTTTTTTCACGAATTAATAAATAAACTTCTGGATTATTGTCTTTTCATACTCTTTTGTTTGTTTAAAATTGTTTTTGCAGTTCCCGTTGGAATAGTTGTCTGATTTCCTAGTTCGCGCATAGGAAAAACGGCCACGACTACAAAGGGTTTATAATGTCGATCCACAATGGAACGTTCATTGGTTTTTTACTTTTTACTTACTTAACAGTGGTTACTAACTTAGTCAATGTCTATAAATATTTTGGAAATTCCCTTCTCAAAGGATACGCAGCTAAATAAAACGTACAAAAACCTGTCGACATGCAGTCTGCCGGGAAACACTGAATTTTTAATAACTTCGCGTCTGGATCCATCGATTTTTAACTGTGTGTTGTGTCTTGCGTCCTATGAAACTATCCTAGCCATACCTTTGCTTCGACAGTGTTGGGATAGGACCGGGTCCGTGCACCAGGGTCTCCCGTAATTGGTTTCGGTGACTTTGACATGCTTTCTCCCGCATCATTAAACTCGACACATTGTGAGCATACACATGTTTCCAACCCCATTGCGTGCGAACGAAATAGTCATATGAAATAGTGATATGAAGGACGTGTGAAGTGTCCCCGATTGCGTTCTTTCGCCTCACGGACACTTTGGCCAAGGATGCAGTGGTTATAAGAAAGTTTCTAATGGGCTCCGGGTGCTTGATCGCCGGGAGGGTTGCAAATTTAAGGACGCATAAATGAAGGCAACCGTCTCCTGGATGAGTCATCATCGTTCGTAACTGGCCACTTCTTACTCGGTCGGTCCGGTGGCAGACAGGCGTCAGTGTGTGGTTGAATGCTAACGAGTGAATGACCTCCGGCCGGCGGGTCGATGTGGTGGCAAGTTTTGGTAAACCCCCAAGCCCTCCTCTCGACCGGTAAAGAGGCAGTTCACCTTGAGTGGTAGCCACACTTTTATGCAAACGTGCCCATTTATCACCTTCGCAGCGAACCTGGCAAAAACATGCTCCGAAGTCGAAAGGTCTCTAGTTTTATAGAGGGACAAGACGTACGGCTTCGTGCCGTGCAGCAGATGGCAGGCAGTTTCGTGAGCAGGCGAATAATAACCATGCTCCGAGGTGAAATTAAGACATTCAATTACTTTACAGCTCGTTTCCAGCTGACAATGATGGAAGTAAAAGTTCAACACCGTCCCTAATGTAGCCCCGGCTTCAAAACCAGGGCAATGTTGTTGCCAGACTGTATGTACTTTTGCACTTTAATCAGCGCACAAAAGTGCAATACCAACTCCACACAAGCCATTGGGGCGGGGCCTGGTGAAGGGACATTTCCCAGGGACTACGTGTCTTGCAAGTGGAATTGAAAAACCTTCCTGCATCGTTTAATCCCGTCGGCTTCGCACACCGCTTGCCGGAACGCCAGACGACAAAAGGCAACTTTCCCCACACAATGGCGGAAGGGGGAACGGTGGAAGGGGAAAAGTTTGAAAAGCGTTAGCGTTCCCGTCTTTACTGGCGCCCGGCACGAACGCTGGGGGGAAAATAAGATTAATCACATCGTTTCGGCAGCGATGGAGGAAATCCCCATGTATTTCGGTATGAACCGGGACGGGAAAACTAGTTCCACCATTTCAGTTTTTTTTCATTCGCGTCCACAGAGGGACCGAAACAAGGACACAAGTAAGCATATACCGAATTGGCACTGACGAATCGAGTGACATTTTGTAGTGCAATAATAAAAATAAATTGTTCCACATTGACATTGGCTCCTCAGGATAAAAACTCTTCTGTTCTGCCGGGTGGACCATAGATGGAAGTATACTGCTGTGATGTTCAACATGATTTTTTTGTTTGTATTTCTTCTGTACACTCCATAAATGTCAGTATTTCAGTCAGACAGTTGCACACTCTTAGGACATTTGGTAAGTGAAATTAGCCCGGACGTAAAGAACTTGCTACAAGTTCCAGCGTTTTTGAACGTATTCAATGAACCCTTATTCGTTTTACGTATTGAAGAAAAAGTATATGAATAGATAAATTAATGTATTTGATGAAAAATGCATATATGTGCAACAGCATGCAATCCCCGGATCGGCTCAGTGAGATTTCAACCAATGCTGCAGACCTATACAAAATTTTGAGTGAATAAGTACCCAATAGATTATTTATCTACGGATAGTAGTATTTTCTTGAGATGTGGATAAGCACTTTGAATTACTTTCGTACTGCGAAATTAAACTCATATTGGCTGATGTTTTACTTCAAACAATGTCTAGAATATACTAAATTTGTTTTTTAGTATTAAAAAATAATGTAAAACATAACATCAATTGCCGAACATGTTATTGCTATTTGTTATGTTTAGCTATGCGTTATAGTCATTGCATTTAGCATAAGCTTTGCCAAACAAACAATAGAATTGTGAAAAATTCGTTGATTGAATTGTATTAAGTTAACAATGCCTGTTGAAGTTGAAAATGTTCAAAATAATATTTTAAAAATTAGTGGTATTAGTGATGAATATTACTCTAGAAATATACGAGAAACAACTTAATTCATATCACTTTTGAATTACTCTGATAAAATCGAATCCCATCATAGATTTCATATTCATTGTATGAATTGCATAATCTTAAGAAGTGTTTAATTACCTTCATTGTCTTCATCAATTTTCAGTGCCTTCGAAATGTACTCAAACGCACGTCGGTGGTGGTGCTTCTGCTTGGCCAATAAGGGATCGCCAGGGCCGACCTGGCTTCCGCTCGCCGAACGTTGGATGGACATTTCGCGGCCTTCACTGTTGACTAGGATGCCACTGTGTGAGCACTGCAAAGGATGCGCTTGCTGCTGCTGCTGTTGCTGAGCGTCGCCCAAGCTGCTGGGATGCTGCTGCTCCTGCTGCAGATACTGCTGCTGTTGCTGCAGCTGTTGCGGCTGATGCGTAGCGGGCGATGCGTGGATACTGTGGTTGCTATGACGATGGTGATGGTGGTGATGATGATGGTGACCGTGGTCGGTGTTAATCACAATTTCGAGCCCGCACTCTTTCTTCACCGGTTTGTATACGACTTTCGTGGTAAAGTTGTACACGTAACGAAAGATAATAAACAACTGATACAGCAGCGAACGCAGAACGTTGAACACAAAGATAACGGGGAACGAAATAATGTAAAGGTTCTGCTTATGCACCGATCCGTCACATCGTTTGGTGGCCGTGCTGTTGCCTGCGCCGCCAGTACCACTTCCGCTGCTACCCCCGCTGCCACTTCCGCTGTCCAGGTTGCCGGTCTCGCCGTCGTCGCTGGCGTCGTGTTGTTTGCTGATGCTGCCGGTTCGGGCCTTCTTGCTAGGCGATTTGCCAGTTGTGGTTAGCGTGTATTTGTTGCGAACCATCGGTCACACCAGCACGTCGGCTGTGAGCCTCTAGGTTATTTTGGTTGCTTCAGCCGAACCGGGTGCGCACCTTCTCGCTACCTCTGAAGAGATGCCTCGTCAATCTTCGATCACAGGATAGGCTCACCGAGGACCATCTGCAGCATCCAATCCTATTGGACACCCAATGGTTGGTGCTGAATCATTCGATTGATGCTTCAAACAACACAACAATGGTCACAATTTTCTCTACAAGAAACAAAGATCAACACGCCACGTATAGGAGAATCCTAGCAGAATTGAACAATTGAGTTAACAGTAGCCGTTCTAAGCTCACTACGATGATTTTTCACGATTCACATAATACATTACTCGAAACAAACGTACGCACGCTCCGCACGCAGAAAACACGTACGCGCTGAAGGATGCTTCAAAAGAATAACGACGGACAGCGGGACTACCATGAAGAAACTTTCTTTCTACACATTCTTCACAGGGACTACCAGTTGCCGTGAGGACATACTGTGAATTCACTACTCATAATCCCCTTGAGATGCTCTGTGTGCAAACACAGCAACCGAGTAGTGGCTGCAGGAAGGACAACGCCAGCACACACCACACGGAAGGGGTATTCTATTCCACTGCACTACGAAACCGACGGAAACAAAGACTGGGCTTCTGCTTCCGAAGGCTACCGTTGCTACACAATGACTCCTGCTCCCTGCGCATTGCACTTGCAGACGCAGGAAGAAACAGATAAATCTATACCACAAGGGCACACAATGGGAACCGATGCACTACAAGAAAAATGTGTTTATAGTCGGAAGAAGTGTACGCTCCCGTCCGTACAAACAACATGCAACTTCTGAACTAGTGATGAGAAGAAGGAATAGCTTCTTATGATCCGATCTGCTCTCTTGATTATATGATCTGATCTGATCCGAAAATATGAGAGCAAATGCTCCATTATGATCCTAGTGACGCCATTACCCGTAGCGCTATGGCGATGTGTTCTGATCTGATCCAATACGCTCTTTGCCGGCAGACCTATGGCGATGTGATCTGATCTGCTCCATTATGATCCTAGTGACGCCATTACCCGTAGCGCTATGGCGATGTGTTCTGATCTGATCCAATACGCTCTTTGCCGGCAGACCTATGGCGATGTGATCTGATCTGCTCCATTATGATCCTAGTGACGCCATTACCCGTAGCGCTATGGCGATGTGTTCTGATCTGATCCAATACGCTCTTTGCCGGCAGACCTATGGCGATGTGATCTGATCTGCTCCATTATGATCCTAGTGACGCCATTACCCGTAGCGGTATGGCGATGTGTTCTGATCTGATCCAATATGCTCTTTACCTGTAGACCTATGGCAATGTGATCTGATCTGCTCCATTATGATCCTAGTGACGCCATTACCCGTAGCGGCATGGCATTGGAGTACGATTATGCTCTTCTGATCTGATCCGATCTTTGACTGAGAGCAAATGATCTAATCTGCTCCTGAAATTTTGGAGTTTTCTCATCACTATTCTGAACGAAAAACACTACTGTCTAGTGTTGGCAGAATCGTGATTCGGAAGACCCGAAGATTAGATCCCTACGCGGATTCCAAAGATTCGAATGCAATTTGACGGCCATTTCACCGATTCTTTCGATTTGATTCTATTGGGATTTAGATTGGTTGGTATTTTCAAATGAAATAAAAATTTATTAATAAGTTTTTTCAACCGATTTGTAAATGTTACCCCATAAATTAAGGGATGAGCAACCGGAACAGTATGCTAAGGTGCACTTTTGCCTTTTCGGTAAAACCACAAATGAAGCCCTCGGGGGTCCGCGACAGCCGAGCGGTAGCGTCGGTTAGAAAATCGGCCCATGAGTGCCGGGGCTCACCACCTCGACGGCGATCCACGTACAACAGGGAAACAAGTCTCGTAAGCCCTTAACGGGCAGGCATGACCAAGAGGTCGTTACGCCAAGAAGAAGAAGAAGCCCTCCAAGCCAAAATCACTGTTGTGGCTAAACCATTTGTAAGCGGATGTACCTAAAAGTATGTAATGGGTGATAAAAATGCTGGTGTGTGAACCGTATGTATTGAATGTCTCGTTAAATTAAAGACTATGGTTATACTGGATAGGATGTACAATATGCAAATAAACTGCCACTTTCAACAAATCGCGTATATCGAGTATAGCGTACTGTGGGGATCTACTGTACGTGGGCGATCTGTCAAATATTGAATTGCTGCTAAATTGCTGCAAGTACATGACAGCGACAAAAAAATTTGAATTTTTGTCAGGCGGGTCGTGTTGTGCTGACAAACGTCAAATTATCACGCATGGCGAATGTTTACAAATACACAACATCAGAAACTACGCGTACTGGTCTTGATTTCAGAGTCACATTGTATAAAATAGGATAGCCATGGATTCAACGGAAGACAACAGTGAAAATGAGAATTCCTCAAACGCAGAACAGGAAGAATCTTCATCAGAGGAGGAAACCTACAACGATTCTGAAGAAAATGACGAAGATGGGGACGGCGAAAATAATTCGTCACAAGAGGAGTCTGACAATGAGTTAGGAGATAATGAAGATGGAGATGTGGTAAGTAGAAAGTCGCATTCTGACTGGCAATTGTGAACAATGTTTTGATTGCTTGCTTTTTGTAGCCCAAACTAGCAGAGGCGGAGTTTAAAGAAATACCATTTGAAGATTTACTTCAATTGCAAAGGAGACTGGGATCCAGAATGTACAATGAAGCAATTTTCGGCACATCCAGAGAAAGGAAGGTAAAGGGAGGATCATCGAATCCTGCCAAGAAGCTGAAAAGTGGAAATAAATCATCAAGTAGTAGTGAGTCGGACGATGACAGCGGTCCAGAAGAAGTGACCTCGAAGCGAAAAGTTCCGGCTCTTGGGATGGCTAAGAACAAACACTTAACGAAAGAAGGGCCCAGAGATCCCCGCTTCGACTCCAAACATGGTTATTTTAGCGGTCGCCAATTTAGGAAAAATTATAGCTTCATAAACGAGCTGCGACAGAAGGAATTGAAGAAATTGAAAAACAGTCTGGAAAATGCAACCGATCCCGAGGAGGCCGACAAGATCAAGTTTGTTATTCAACGAACGCACAATCAAATTCACGAATATAAGAAGCAAAAAGCGTTGGACGAAGGAAGGATGCTTGAAAAACAACAGGCTCGCCAGGCCATCCAAGAAGGAAAGCGTCCGTTTTACGAACGTAAAAGTACGAAGCAGGCCAAGGCGTTGGTTGACCAGTACGACAAACTTAAAGAGACCGGCAAACTTGCGAAGCATATCGATAAACGAAGAAAGAAGGTTACTGGTAAAGATAGGAAAAAGTTGGATTTCTCTACGTAGTGCCTTTGTTTTATATTTTGCAATTGGGTTCAATAAATGGCTATTCTAACCAACACGTAACATACGAGCTTCACGTTTCTCTTGCAATTCTTTACGCTGCTCCTCGACAATCTGTCTTCGCGTTTCCAAAAACTGCTGATAATCTACGGGATCTAGTTCATTCACTATTTCGATTCCACAGGTACGGGCCACACCAACCAACGCTTTACACATATGTTCTAATGAAAGCAGTGCATTTGGTGGATCTTGCAGCTTAATTTGAGCAATTTCGTATAAATGCTTTCGTGTGATTTTTCCTGCAACCTCTTTACCGGGGTTCATTGCGCCACGCTGTATTCCGGCAGCTTGTTTTAGCAAGAATGTAGCGGGAGGGGAGTGAATAGTAAGCTCGTACGCCCGGTCGGACGTTACAGCCACGCGGCATGGCAAAGGAATGCCTTCTTTCATATCTTTCGTTCTTTCGTTGAAGTCTTTGCAGAATGCTGCTATGTTGATACCACGTTGTCCCAACATAGGTCCTAGCGGGGGACCGGCAACCGCCATACCGGCGGGGATGTTTGTGCGTAACTTGCTTGTGTGATTGATTTTGTCGAAGGTTTTCTTCATTGTTTTTAATCGTCCGGCGGCTTTGGACATTGTGACTAAAACGATGAAGAGTGTGTTAATATTTGCGAAATGAATTGATTGAAATCTTGCGCTTACTTGTGGTATTCTATGGAAGATTTACAATAAATTGTAACGAGCAAACACTTTCAATGTTGTGAATGAATTGTCAGTGTTGTGTAATTTATCAACTAGAGATGGAATAGCGGAGTTGGATCGTTTGGGGATTATCAGCAAGTTTTACAAAAAATTCAACTCCACATGCTCATGGAGCAGCGATAGTGCGAAGAAACCCCACACTGAGGTCTTGAATTCGAATTTTGAGACTGACACCTTGCGGTAAAATACCCCACATGCTGCATTCATGAGGATTTATGTTACATTTGAATCAGACCCCGGAAAATTTAGGAAAGAAAATTGACCCAAGAAAGCACGTCTTGGGGTAATGTTTATTTTTTTAAATTTTAATTGAACCTGGGCCCTGGCCGAGAGGACTGACTATTCCTGACTAGAAAAGAAAAGAGTCCAGTATGGTGTTATAATGTATATAATGCGCAAAAATGACAGAAGACGAACCTTAGAAACTTTGACAAACAACTTCATCACAGAGCCCAATTTCTACTGTTTAGGTATAGACTGTAGATCTGTAGACTACTCTCCATAGTCTGTAAGAAAATACAGGTGTACTTGTCAGTGTAAACGATGTAATAGAAATAAAAATTGTTTGTAGTTAAGAGCTCGGTTGAAATAAAAGGATTTGCTCCCGGAGCTTCAATTCCCACCGCTAGTATCAACCGAATGGATCTTTAAATGTGTATATACTGTAAAGTTGTCTTGGGTGCTTTAGAAAATTTCAAACTTGATTCAAACTAATCAAGAACATAAACCATGCCATAATCATTGCATACCTTAAGGCTGGTTGATGCGGGTAAATTTTCAAATTGGGCTCATTTTAAAAAATACGCTATTGAACCACAGCTTTGATTTTGTGTACTATTTTGCATTACATCAACTCATTTCGGAAACAAACGGGATTAAAAAAATAGAATAGTGGAACTAATTCATCAATTTGAAAATACTTTGCCTCGATCAAGAAAGGTAGAAATGTGAATAATTTTAAAAATCTTCTTGGTAGCCTGATTAAACTGCTGTATAATATTTTGCTGATAAAGTTTACCAGCTTGTGAAAAAAAATCCCTAAATATAAAAAAACAATCTACTGTACTTTAAATTAATCTGAATTCACGAGCATACATGCTCCATAATAAGGAAACCCGCTTTGAAGGGTGAATAATACAAGATGATAATAAGATGGGATGATTTTCATAACACGTCGGAGGGCAATTTGGCAGATTTTTCAATAGCTTCTAAGCACTTCCGATGGCGTATTAGTACCCGCGGAATGTAAACTACATCATATATCCGGAAGAGCGGGAATTAATGCGTTCACTACCGCATTATACTTTCTCGGTTAGCACTGATTCAATAAACTGGTTGCAATTAAACACCTTTCAAGTTCTGACTCGAGCTAATCAGTTGCGGTTGGACACATGAAATCATTTCGCTGCCGTTTGAAAGGGTTGTTGCCTTTCGACTTAGCTAAACGTATGTTGTAAGATTAGATTGGACATGTTTGGCAATATTCGATAAGACTGCGAAGTCATCTCTAATAGAAATAGAGGTGAGTGCAGTTAGTGCAACGAAAGGTAAAGAACCTGATTTGATGCCCACCTCGTGCGTTCGTTTCAGTACAGTTCGTTAGAAGCTGCCCTGGCACGTGTTAAATGTCATCATGTGCCATAGCGGGGGGTTTTTTTTGCCCACGCTCTTGATTTAATGTGCGTTCTTTATTCACGTAGGTACTGGATAGAAGTATCGTACGCGTATGATCTGCAACACGTGGCCTCTCGCAAATGTGTCAACATACTCACTCGCAATTGCTTTTAGGTGTTCAATTTTCGACGCAGGATAATTCACTGTGAATTTTTGCGATGTAACGTGAAATCTTGCTGACCCATCGCTCTTCATAAGACACAACCAATTTCGGCAGCTCATTCGAAGCTTCGAAATGGGCTCGGGTTTCTTGCACGCGTAATCAAAGAACGTTTGCTGATCGTATGCGGAAGTGTGGCACACTTATGCTCGAATTCATGCTGATTGCAATGGAAAGCGCGTGTCCTGAGAGGTATTTGTTTATGTGGCAATTGGTTTCGAATATCCACGCGTGTGAACAGTTTAAGTTGACGTAAAATTTGTTTATAAGCAATTTATGCATAACAAACCTTTGGGCTAACTTTCATCGGTGGTAGGAAAAAACAGAAACTTCGCAAGATAATTGAACGAAGTCAATGTTAATGCAAAGTCATATATGTTAAGTATTAAAAAAAATATAGGAATGACCAGTCACGCGATGTTTCGGCAATTATCCAGAGCTTTAGACATAGCCGACAATATTATGTTTTCATGTTTTTCTGTTTCTTTTTGTGGCTATCACGATAATCTGCTGTTTCATTTGGATATCAAAATTATTCAAATCGTTCATGATTACGGTTATTCAAAAATATTTTAATAAAAAATATAATTGCGAGACCTTGGAAGGGTTTGAAGATTTCATTATCACGTTGATTCTCACCCGGTTCATCTTCTCCAATCCTCTTTGAGTCTAATGTACAGAGTCATGTTTTCTGATAAAGGAAACCTTTTAAGGCATGTTTTACGTGCTCCATACCTCTCCATTCACCGCTAGCCGTGAAACAAAGAAACAGCGAGTTTGACACTTTCTTCTCGCTGAGGACGTGAAGTACTGAGAGTTCCAACCGTCTTTGCTATCTAGCGTCCAATATGTTACAACATGCACCATTTTCCACAACGCCGCCTTTAAAAAAAATGCTTAAACAGAGCACAAGCACGATTAAAATCGCATTTGAAGATTTAATGGAATACTAAAAGAAATATACATTAGCTGAATTTTTACTGCTGTTTACTCCACAAAAAACCTGGAAGTGCAAACAAATAGTCAAGCGTATTAAAGTTATATGATAACGCTGTCACATTTGTTCTGAATATAAAAGAGATGTTATTCTTGAAAAAAATGTTTCTATTAGACCATTTTTTAATGTAGATATTACTTGATTAGTGCTGGAGAATGTGCAAACATTTTCTACTGATATTTCATCTCCTGCATCCCGCAAAAAGTTCAAGCGCCTGAAGCCGCGCGATAAACGACGTTTGAATAAAGCCACCTAATTTCACTGCCAACCGTGCGAAGGCACCAAGGGTGACTCAGTGCGTGCGCTTAGTGCAGTTGCGCGTAGTAAACGCGTTTGGTGATCGACGCCTCCGTACCTACGTACCATCGCCCAGGCTCGCTGGTGGTAGTGCAAGGCCGGAAAATTCATAGACGAAAACGCGCCGCTGCCTGCACTAGACGATCGGTCGCGTCGGGCGCACACCGCTCAGTTGTTTATAAGATCGCGACAGAGCAGCACACGCGAGGTGCTTTCACACGCGGGCCATCGACGGTGTTGGCTTACTGAGAGCAGTGTAGAAACAGAAAGGTGCCTTGCAAAACCTTCCCGGCTCGGGGTGCGAATTGTTTGGAGGTGTTGTTTTTTATTTGTGTTGTGGACCGCGCTAGTAGCTGGGACGGACCCAGGGGAAAGAAAAAAAGAGTGTGTGCCTGGTCCGGAAAGATAGGGCAAGAATTTGGTGAAGAAGCAAAAACCCGCTTCGTAAGCAAGATACTTTAGCCCTCCGAGTGGTGGAACGGTGGTGCGTACTTGACGGAACGGCGACATCTAGAGGCTTGGAACATCCGCGCAGGCTTCGTGTTTGCCCAGCAACGTAACCCAGTGCGAGTGAGTGTATGAATATATCCACACAAGCCCGAGCGTACGCAAGGCATGTGTGTACGATCATCGCTTCCATCATCATAATAACATCATCTAAATCGATTCGATTAGTTTAACGACGTGTAATCTGTCTTGCTTCAGCTTTTCTTGTCCTTCACCCGTGATATGGTGGTTGTTTTTCTTAGCTACATCGATGAAATTAAAAGTGAAATGACGACCTGGCGCGTGTCTTCCCGAACCGTTATCAGTTGTGCAGGCAAATCGGGTCTCGTTTGGTTTTTTTTTCGTCTACGTACCGTTTACCACCACGGTTGGTGTTCGATGGCACGTTTCTTGGTTTGTTTTTGATTTGCCAAAACGATGTTTGCTACATTGCAGTGTTTCCTTTTATGGGCTCCGATCGCGCTAAGCCATGCGCGGGCGTAATGGAATTCGGCGTCAGCTGGCAGCAAAGGCTTTGCTAACGTACGATCGAAATGAAAATACGACCATTGCATTCGTTGCGTGCCTTATAAAATCATCGTTCCGCCTGACGTACTTACGTTCGCGCGGGGTTGGTTAGTGACGAAAAAGCTTAGTACACACGTGCACCGCCACACCGTGTTACCCGGGATTCTCACATCAGCAGCGCGCCAGGAAATGTTCCTCCACCACGGAGTGCCACTTGGTGTAGGTGTGCTTGTTTTTCGGCCGGCCCCGGGGATTTGCAACGTTAAGGAACGCTTCCGTGGGCGGCCCAGGTTGAAAAGGAGTCGATCGCGCGCTTTGGAGTGATCGTACGATGAGCCATTGTTGTAACGCGTATGGGATGTGTCACATGTTCGACGCGCCGTTCCACAAGACGGGGATGTCATCGAGGAGAGAGAGCAACAAAAAAACCCACCTTGGGTTTGCAAAATTTATTGTACACGTTAACCCCGACCCGTCGACGACCGGTTTGGGTATGGGTACCGATTTTGAACAGCGAACGTATGGAAATAGATAAATTTGTGTTCGTTTCAAAAAACGTCGTTTCAGCAAAAATTTTCACAATCAAAAACACCCACCTAAACGCCAAATGGTTCGCGCAAGCCATAAATCGAATTGAATATCCTACCGGTTTTTCAACCGACCATACCATCAAAGTGCTTTATTCGAGTATAGCAGTAATTTGAAGAAATTAAAAAAAAACTCACGTTTGCTCAACAATAAACCGCCAACCGGCCATGAACTGGTCAAAATTGTAACCGAAAGGATTGTGCGCAAATGTAAATAAAGCCGAACGAAACGCGGTTACCGGGCCATTAGGATTGTAGAATTATTGTACAGGTTTTTTCGGTTGTTTTTGGGCATCCAAACGGCTTTCGATTTATGTTTCCCGTTACCATCGCCTTTGATTCTGGTCATAGGTGATCGACTGGCCTTCAATTCTCTTCGATGTACTTTTCTATGTAGCCACAAAGAAAATAAATAAGAGCTGTGTCACATGAATAAGTGTTTGGATTATGACACATAGTATTTTTGTTGTTGTAATATAATAATTCGAGATAAAAAAAATTACATCTAAACGCGTCCGTTCAAATTGTACTACGGAATGTTAATGTGTGTTACTCAGTTTTTTCCTTTCTCCCATGTTGTAACATAGCGAACAATTCATGTCGCGTACACGTGACATCTATTTCAATACAAGCCGGAAATTTTACGTTAAGAAAACACATGCCATTGCCGCGCGCGCTCGCGGTTGCGATTAGCATCTCCTGTTTAAACCCAGCTCTGGAACAAACCCGTTTCTTGTGTCTCGTTGCTTCGAAGCGCGACTGGAAGCGCCGCTATAAATCATTATCAATGAGGAGGGATTCCCTCAGCAAAAGGGAAAATCACGGGAAGCACGGGTTGTTAATCAAACCAATTCAAAATGCGGCTGCTTAAACTGATTAGCAATGATTTCGAGCCGGTTCATTGCGAAATCAAGAAATCATGCTCGTACCAGACGGGATGGTGTAACGAACTACATGGGAAGGGGGATGGTGGTGGTGAGATGTTTGGATGATTGCTGGTTTTACAAACGTCCGAAGTACTTAATGTTTGCCCTGTCATGATACAAGCGATCGTGGATCGTCGATCATGCAGTTCCATGTGCACAGTATACCATCAGAAATTAAATTCTATCGCTTGATATTGTTTTTATATTGTTTGTGTGGAGCTTTAGTGCACCAAATTTGGTGCCCGCGTTTCTTTATCGGTTTGATTGATGAGTATGTAAAGGTGATCTCGTCGAAGGCACCTTGGAAGGCGGAGGTTGTTTGCAAATAAGAAAACGTTACCTGTTAGCCAATTACAAAGTGCCACCGTCATTTAAGCTCAGCTACCGTGTTCTCACGGACAGCCATTTCTCGGGAATGTGCTTGGAAGTGCAAACATCTGTTCCCGCTCATTCTTCGCTGGGCACGCGAGATAAACAATAGAATTGAATAATTACCCAGACGTAAAACGGTCTAGCATCGATCATTTACCAGCGGCCGTGAACATGCTCGCCGAGCTTCTGGTGTCTTGCGGCCTTTACGGAGGAGGAAAGAAACGGTTGGAAAAATCACTCCCTCGTTTCGACAGGCCAAATGCAACCGTTTTGTCGATCGATTCGTCAGAAAGATGTCTACGAGAGTGGCGACGACGAACCTGCTTCTCGCGTACACAGTAATGCGCGTTTGACCTTCGGCACGGTTTGACGCGCACTGCAATTACTTTCTCAAACTTCCCTCGGTTCGGGTGTGTGTCCCGGTGGGTGGGGGTTGTGGCTGGGGCGAGCTGAGGTCTACACGAGGGCAACCCCGCGGGGGGCGAGCCATTCGGAAGGTCGGCGTAAAGGGCTGGCCGGGTGAAGCTGGGCCGGCGGATGAGGCCAGTAATGAATCGTTTCACTGCCACATGTTGCCGAATGGGCCGCTCGAGGGCTGTTGCAACATTGCAACCGGTTGAATGGCATCGTTGGAGGCATTGCCCAACTGGCGTACGAGTGTTTACGCGGGGGTCTAAAGCGTTCGTCTCCTCCCCAGAAGGAGTAAGCTCAAAAGGACGCCAATCCGCGCTAGAAATATGTAAAAGCCTGCCGGCGAAGTCAAGCCGTGTGTCCTTTTACTTTACAAGACCGGATATCGGACAAAGAAAGGCTTCGACTGGATGTGACACTCACAGACGAAAGGAGAAAAGATTGAGTGGAGGTCAACGGAAAAAAAGTAGGGAAAAGAAACCATGGTTCAGCTGCAGCTGATTCCACACTCAGCACAATGTACGCACTCTACACTCGACACACTACAGTTCAGGGATTCTTAAAGTATAGGAAGTGGTTATTCAAATGTTGTCAGCAATATGTACGTATCATTTTTAAAACTGATGTTAGTTTAAGTGATTGATGGACATGAAAAGATAAACCATTCATATGTGCTAGTCATCCTTCAATTTCGGAGATAGCATCTAGTACATATAATCAAATTCATGGAAGACTGATATGGTGTATCACAGCCACATTGGTTTGGAAACAATTTGTGGTAAATAACATTTGTGTGAGAGCAACAAACGTAACTATACATTTGAACATCGTTTTTGCTGGCTTTAGGTAACAAAAAAGCTTGTAACCTTTTTCTGACCATGGGTTCTTATAAACACAGTCATTCTTTTTTGCATGAAAATGCAATTTTGTTGTTCAGAACCTCCACGCGGTAAAGATGCATAGCCAGAGATGCACAGAAGATTTCTACTGTACATTTAATCATTATTTAGGTAACATGAAAGTGGTTGTGATGGTGATTTCAATAAAATTATTTTTCAGTTTCAATTAAAATGTTCACTAAATTTTTTATGAAACCTTTTCCAGGTGTAATTTTTTACTGTCTACCCCTTCGCGCGTCTTGACCTAAAACTGGGCTTGAGAAACCCTGCCCCATCGTTTTTATCCCCCAACGGGCGCGCGAAGGATCTCCCATCACGTGCTCACGTTTCGCTCACGCCGGCTTTTAACGATCGCGTACGGTTCGTTGACCATCGTCATGGTGATGCTGTGAAATGCGGCTCGCTGGCGGACACGCCGAAGAGAATGTGAAGTTGATGAGCCGTTTATGGCTACGCAAATTTTCTCCCCGCCGGCACGCGGTGGCCACATGGTGGTGGAGGGTAAAAGTGGCGGTTCCGTTGTAAAGTTATTCATTGCGGTAGGACGAAGATGTGTACGTGTGAGTGGGTGATTCCTTTTCTTTTTTTGCAGACACTTTCTTAGCAAAAACCCCCAATCAACCAGTTTCTACCGGTTGTTACTTGATCGCAAGGGGAAGAAAACGAAGTAAACAACGAATCCGATCGGATCATCGATTTCGAAGAATAACAATCCCTCGCCAAAGTGTGGCGTGGTCTGCTTCTGGAAAAGGTTATACTCTTGCAGGAGATGTGCGTAAAAGAACGAACAGGATTGGCTGATGATCTGTACAACCGATCTTGCGCCATCCGACCGAAGTCACGTGGAGCAAAATGAGTGAAGGTGTCGCGTGTTCGACGACGTGTGTGCATCAATCGATCTCTCTTGCACGAGGGCAACATGCGCACATGGGATGTGTCCAATGGCTGTGTCAAGGCGCTTGGGGAACCGATCGAACCGGTTCGTACACCCTTTCGGTTCACACGAATTGCAGAGAATCGGGCTCCCTTCTCGAAGTCGACCGATCTTGGGATGCCTTTGGTTTGTCATTAGAATCCCGCTCGGTACCGGGAACTAATGAGTGTGGCTTTGGGTGTGCGGTCGGTGTGGCTTGTTTAATCCGAAGCTTGATTGACCATAGAAAACCACTGCAGCGAAACGTGCGAGCGGTTGTGCCGGTACCGCGTACCGGGAAGCTCCTGCACAAACAGGTTTTCCACATCCGTGGTCATTGAGGTGGAAAATAAAAGTTAAAATATCCCGGCGTACCGGTGTTTCGTGGGTATTCCCTGCAAACTGGTTTTGTTTCGCCTGTGTGTAGCAATAAAAAAAAAACCACACACGCAATTGACTAAAACCGTCGCAAGCTTCTCTATGACAGTGACCCTGATAGTTTGTTGTGTCGGTTTCGTCAGCGACGTTTCAACAACAGCCAATATGGCGATCTAGATTCTTCGACACCAGATACGATCCCGGCTGAAACCAGGCTGTGCAAACAAATCGATTTCATGCCCCACCACCCGGTCGGCCACTGTAGTCCCGCTGTGTATATCATCTGGGCTTCTGGTCGTTGTCGGAACCAGCGGAATGTGAGCTAATAGTTTGGGAATGCGTTTGAAAATAATAATGATCGCATTTTGTCGTACTTTGTCGCTGTGTCAATGATGATTTGCTTCTGTTCTATCTTCTTGTGGCATTGTTTATTATATTACTATTCATGATTCATGTAGAAGGAATTCATAATTTGCTTGTAATTGATGTTGTTTGCTGGTCATTCCCGGGGGTTGGTGTACGATCGTTCCTGCCTTCCCGAGTTGAGCGCGACGTCTATCCGCGATGTCGACGGAGATAGATACGCTTCGGAAACAACTTAAAATGCAATTGTTTTATGCCTGTTTAACATCTGAAATGGGTTACTGGTCGAGAAGATATTTTCGAATAGTTTACCATCTTTTTATTTGGATCATTGCTCAACCGTAATGTTCATGATTAGGGTATATACAAAACGTATGACATATCATGGTATTAAATATTGTTGAAAATATGTTTTAGATATTGTTTTTATGTACTTAAGTTTGAGTTTACAAAGGTTTACCAATTACAGAACCAAAATAATAGAAGTTGAAAATAAAATACGATTAATATTCAAAATTCACAATGAACCTGGGAATGTTGGTCTGAATCGAAATGAGCAAGAAAATATTCCATTAGTATTTCTTATTTGCCAGTTTCTTATTTACAAAAATTTTTATAAAAAAGTTTTGGCGGGCCGAACTTTGCCGAGTCCTGGTCCATAGAACCGATTTAAAAAAAAGATATTTAAACAAAAACATAAATCGATTCTAATACAAAATGTATGACATACCTGGATATGTTCGACATATATAAATATATGGCTAAATGTAAACAAGGGTATATATTGGTACATAAAAGTTGTGTAATTAAAAAAAAAAACAAATCTTTTCCACACATTTTTCTCTAATTATCCTCGTGTAGGAAATTACTTTTTCCATGAAACCAAGGGCTTTCCAGGAAAGGAAAAATGGATTTTTAAAGTTACAAAACATTCCTGGGTTAGCGCTCATAAATATTAGGGTTGAACTAATGATATCCCATCAGTTTGTTAGCAGGTGAGGTGCAGTCGAGCAAACATGTGAGTCATATAATGAAGCGTTGACATTGCCACATTTTGCATTGCGATCGATTTAAAAAAAAAATGCCCATCAGATATTCTTACGAAAATGTTGGGTGAATACACCGCGATCACGGTTTAACACGTTTCAAACGGTGAAGGCATTTTGACTAGGTTATTAGTATCGACGAATTACTAGTTTATTTTCAATCGCCAAGCCCGTTAACTAGTGATACAATGCAATTAATTACCGTTACCGTGCACTTGGCCTAGCGCAGCACCGTCCAGTAGCGATAAAACAGCAGCATCCGGAAGGAAGTGAACGGAGCCGGTATTCGATGGAGGGAAAAGTGAGCGGAACTGGGGTTGGACACTAATGAGGAATGAAAAAAAAAAATACCACAACACTTTCAGCAATTATAGCCACTAAACTGTGTGGGCTTTACACGTGTTCCACCCACTCACTGCAATATCAGCAGGCAAGCATCGGCTCTAATCGGGCTCGTGGTCACCCACCGTGGGAGACAGTTTTTAATGAACCATCCGAATGGGACATGGAAGGGTTTTTTTTGTCGTTGTAACTCTCTTGTCATTGAGACAAACGAAGGATACATCGGAACGTCATCGGCGGGTTGTTTATTTTTACTCTGATGACTCCCTAAAGTGCTGGTTCAAACTAGTACGTACTGGCCTTTTGCAGAACGCACAAGTTCTGTTCTTGGACGTTTGGGGCCGTTGGGGTGCGTTGTCTTCAAACCAGTTCCTCGCGCGGACCATGGTCAGGTTCAGTGGCTTAAGTTGCAACGGACCTTTCCGAAGAGCGGCCGATGATTGGACATCGTATGCCTCCTTGCATTCCTAATATGTACCCACCCTGTATCGGTCTCACTGTCTCACCGGGTGCGACTAACTTTGTTAGCAGCTTTTTGGTCGCACAATCGTGTCATCTAGTGGCCACCGACCAGCGCGATGGTTAAAAACAACTTTAACTTGTGCAGCTTTTGCAAACTGCGTCCGCCAATTATGCGCACACGGAGGACCCTAATCGGTTCGGTGGCTTAAAATAACTTCGCCTGTCAGCTGCCATTTGCTGGAGGCCCCGGCACCGGTGCTAGTGACCAGTCTGGTGTTGTATAAGCTTTGGATGACAAGATGGCGTGGAGCGCACCACGGGTTACATGATCGGATAGCCATGATCGGTGTAATAAGCAAGATCAAGTTGGTCCAACATGGACACGAGCGGACCCATTTCCTTACGATCTCACTTGGAGTGTTTTGCAAATTAAAAAAAGGGGGGAAAATGGGTCGAATGCAAGATGAAAAAATTTAATTTTCACTGGGCAATTGCGGATGACGTGAGCAATACGATTGGTTTTTCTGAGATCCAACATGGGCATGCAATTATATCTGATTAATTAGAGGTAATTCAACGGAGTATTCTTTATACCAACAGTCACTTTAAATCTGGCGGATAGCCAATGTCATTTGAGCTCTATTCCATAGGGCACTTTGGTTCTCCAAGTGGTCACTGAATTTTTGGTTTGATGCTTTAAACTAGAGAACATCTGTGAAGTGGATATGCCAACCTTGGATCCTTGTGTGCGGATTATAAAGTTCTTGGACCGATCCTCCCGAGCGGTAGAACCTGAAGATGGTTCAATTCTTACCTATGTTCTCGGCTCACCGTTCGAAGTGTTGCACTTTGTGCAAACTCGTTACGTTACGTTATGGTTAACCTTTTCTGCGATTACAAAGGTCGAAGTGGAACCGCGGAAAACATCAATTGGCATTCGAGAAAAAACCGACGCAGAGATGGCGCGGCGCCAGAGGCTGCGAGGAATGCAAAGCGAACAACGAACGCATCCGTTGCACCGTTGTCTGCTGTTGCGTATGGCCACGTTGCTGTTGTTATTCCATTTTCCATTCTTGGCTGTGCGCAAATCCCGTGCTACGCGTGCCGTAGCCTTCGCGTGACCATTGGCTTCGGCGTAGATGCGCCACGGACCGGTAAGGTCCAGCGGTGGTGGCAACATTCCGTACTGGTCGGGCTGGTGGTTTTGGCCTGGGCCATGGCTCATCATGTTCAGCGATCGTCCTCGTTGCTATAATCGCCTTACTTCCGTCATCGTCGCATCGTAACTGGCAAAATCGATCATCATTAATCGATTCCGCTCATCCTCGAAACGAGTCGTCCTGTGGTGGATCTTAACGCCTTAAAACGGAACTAAAGAAAAAAAAAAGTACGAACACAGTAGAGAGTAGAATCGAAAAACAAAACATCCGCATCCGATGCAAATCGGAACTCCAGGAAGATCCTTGAGCGAGAGTGTTCGCGTTACTGATCGTTTTTGGGGGCTACGAATACCAGTTTTGGGACTTGTTTTCCATTCGTTTGGGCCTTGCGATCGAAAGTTAGGTTAGGTTAGGTCAACCGCTCCGCGGACCGAGAACCCGTTAGGTTTTATGGTGATATATTTAAAAAACCAACCACACTCGGCTCTTAAGTTCAACGGTATCGGGATTAGTACAATGACTTTTGAGTGTCACCGTGCGTCACCAGCCAAGGATGTCCAGTTTGTGTGCTTTATGGCAGCTTAATTCGCGTGGCCAAATGTTTATAGACTTGTTTTGTTTTGTTTGCCGAGGGGGGGTTTTAGTATACACGGGCGGGTTTCCGAGGAAAATTCCATTACCGCCCGGATAATGGATTCGATTAGTTGAAGTGCGGTCAGAGCAACACCCACGTGTGACATATTAACATTTCACGAATTCCGTCGACTCTTTATTTATCTTTACCCATTAACTGCCCCCTCCCCGTAGGGGAGTTAACACGATACGGAAGATAGCCTTGCCCTAGAACTGGTTGCAGGGTGGGTGAAACAATATGTCCAGTGAGTTTCAATCATAAATAATCAATTTTATCTCACAAAGCCCTCGGTGACTCGATGGTCGTGCCGGGCGACTTTTGGGAGTGGTTTCCCGGACGTTCTCACCCTTGACAGCTATGGGGGCTTTGCAGGACTAAGCTGTGGTGTGCAGGGACTCGGGAACGGTGTGTAGACATTAGTTCCCACGTGAACCGAGGAAGCCCTTCGCGGAACGAGGAGAAGCCGGCGTTGGGCAACTAGTCAACCAGTCAGTCTGCCCGGGAGATATGCAAATAGGTTCTTTCGACACCAGCTCCAGCCCCAGACAAGACGCGTGTATTGTTACAGCAGGCGGCGGACGCGGTCACAATTGTGCACCGGCTATTGATTTATGGGGGGGCGATCGTGGGGCGGTTATCTGCGACGACTCCAGCGCCCGCACACGCCAGATCCGGTCACGACCGGTGACTGAGTGATGGAAGCGTGTCCGGTTGGTGCATTGATTTGCATAAAATGTGTATCAAATGGCCGCGTGCACGCGACGACAAATGTGAACTTTTCACACTCGATCAATGAGCGACGCCAACTAGGGACCGATTAAGGACCAGCTTTTTCCCAAAACGGAAACCGAAGCCGCTGCCCTTTTGCGTGGGGCGTTCCGGAACTCAGGGAGGAAGCTTCTCTGGTAGAGCACCGGCGTTGGATGTTGTGTCCATTGTAAACCCGCGAACACCCGCGGTAAACCGGTTTTTCGGTGAAGGGTCATTGAAAAGAGGAAAGAAAAAAAACGCACACACCCGTACGCACACTCACGGGACGCATCGCGTGACTCCGTTACGATTAAACGGTCGAATGCCGTCGGTTGGAACTAGAAAAATCTGGATCTTTCTGACGCACTTCGGGCCTGGTGGTGATTTTCGTGATCGTCCGGCAAAAGGGGTGGTGGTGAGAAAGCGTACGCGTAAGTTAACAACAAAAAAAAAACAAAAAAGAAAACCCCCGACAAATCCGGTCGCCTCTTTTCTCTGTCAGTCAGAAAAAGCGCGTACATGGCCACCGAACGCTGTCGATAATGGGAAAAAGATGGTAATTTTGTATCGGTGGGCGTCGGGGTTTATCCCGAACAAAAATGGGCTGGTTTTAATAAAATGGCTACCATGGGGAAGCGTTCCAAGGCCACCGGCCGACAGCAAACGGGCAAATAAAAAGAAAAACAGATCTTTTTACCGTCCACTTCTGTTTTGCTCTTGCTTGCTACGCAAAAGAGGAGCAAAAAAGAAGACAAAAAAACACTTCTTTGTTTGTTTTGCGGCACAGAATCTGCGGTCCACGCTCGTTTCGTCGGTTGGATAAATAAAAAAAAATATTGCCGTCGTTAGCTCGCACGTGTTACATTATGTTATCCGTCTCACGCAAGCAATGGAGCCGCCTGGTGGGGAGTAAAATGTGCGTTTTGTTTTTCCGACTTTGGCTTGATGTAACAAACAAGAATGCCATCGCGTCACTACCACTGTCGGAGGTAGAGTGAGAAATAACTAATTATGCCCTCTCTATCACGCCTTCGAGCGTTTGGGGATTTTGCTAGGCAAAATAGCAAAAACCACCCCAACAAACAGGTTAGCATCCAGTTTGTTGGCATTTCCGACAACATTGCCAAACCGCGCCGGCGAGATTAGCCTGAATGATAGCCCAAGGTCAGACATCGGCTGGGCACAACAAAATTCGATCAGTTTTGATCCATATCAGTCGCCGATAGCCTCGCGATCGCATGCCGATTTGCCGGGAGCCTTTTTGTTACGCAACTTTATCATGCTGGTAAACAATCGGGAAAATAATGCTCGGGTGTGCATGGGAAAATTCGCAGCTCGGTTGGTCAATTCAATTAGCAGTCACGATTATTCACCGGTGGGCCGCACTTTCACACAATCGGCAATCGAACACGGTTTATAGAATTTTCTATCGAGGCAGATAAAGTGTTTATCACTTCACATCTGATGAAACAATCGAGCCGGGTGTAGCTGGTGGTTTTCCACCTAGCAGATCGCGAACATTCCATCGTGTTTATTGACCATAAGGTAGTTGATGCTCGCTGATTAGTTTCTGATCTTCTTTCAATTAAAACCGTTGTAGTTGCTATGGCAAACCTTAGACATAACCGCTTTGCCAATCGTACTTATCGGGGTACAATTGGGCTGTAATTTAAATCCTATCGTGAATAAAGAAAAACTGGAATAGAATTATAGTTAATCTCAAACCCTTCAATTGACTAAAGTTGTTTTACCACTGAGTACAATTTTCAGTAAAGCAAAAAAAGATTTTTTTACGATTTTGTTTATAAATTTCTTGTAGAATGCTTTAATAAAACTTGGTTGCTTGGTTTTTTGATAATTCTGTTCTGATTTTCTACATAGAACCTACACGTTTATTAAAACAATCTTAGCTCATTTGTTTTTTTAAACCTCGAACTCTATTTCTTATATTTCTGTATGGATAAATTTAATTGCTTTACATACATTTATACATTTGAAGTGGATATATTTCTGATTTGCCTTCAGAGTTATTAAAAAGTTATGTAAACGATGTTTTAAACTTAAAAACCATCTAATGTTTATATAGAAACTTAAATATAAATAAAGAAAAATCTTTACGACGTGTGTGTGTCTCAAACAGGAATTTAAAATCTTACATTACCTAGTAAAAACCATCCCAATCCAGCGCGGGCCGGTTCTAGGTAAGGGACAGCGGAAGAAGAAGTTTATCGCACATTGGTCTTTATAATGGCTTGAAATCCCCGAACTTTTACTTGTCGCTTGCAACCTGAAGCAGGCCCTTCCCTTTGCTCATTCACATTGGCGCTGCTGCGTGGTGTTTGTGAGAGGCACGGCATGATTCAACGGGATTTTAAAAATTGCAACCAACGGACTTAAGCCGCCGTACGTGGGATCGCCGGGCTCACAACAGTTTCCACCGTCGGTGCGCAAAGGTTGTTTCGCGGGCGACTAGAAACGTGCAGGTCGGAAGGTAGCTAATTTTCCGGGAAATTTGATCGTCCGTGTGATCGGAACATCGCATCCGATTCGTTCTATTCCACTTGTAATTCAGCCAATTAAAAGGCATTATTCTAACCGGGTGGCCAAATTGCCAATCCCTGGTGGTGTCGTTATCCCTCATAATCCAGTGCTATCCGATTGTGCGTCATAGGTGTGTTTCAGTGTGGAGGGTGGGAAATATAGAAGACGACGCGAAAGCCTGCAGCTCATGACCGCAAACGTGTTGTTAACGTGTTAGCATGGTTAACGGTAGGTAGCTAAGTGAGGCTAACAATGTAGGCAGATGTGTCTACTTTGAAATTAGTGGAGTAAACTGTGCGTGACATTGTCGAGAGTTGTTCGCTAGGCTTAGTGTGACATTTCGGTGGATCAAACCAAAGCGAAACGGCAGGCGGGGTGTTTGTTTGCTATTTCCTTCGTCGTCTCATTGATATTTTAGCGTCATCTAATTTTGATATCTTCACTAGAAAATCTGCAAGCTTAACCGTCTGTGTCGAAAAATGTCCCGTCAGGTGTATTTTTATTTGATTAAATATTTAAGGGAGAATAGGACAATATGCACCGGCACAGCAGAGTAACTCGGTAATTTTCCTTTTGAATTATAAAGTTTACACAAGTCAAATTTTTTTTTTAATATTTTTTTTCAATTATGAACTTTGCTTAGAAAGGCATAACTAAGATGTAAAATGCATTGTGCTTTGAGAAATATGTAGAACACACTTGTCAATACGAATCAAAATGCTTATGTTTGCAAAACTTATACAATTTAACACAAGACTAACTAAGTGATCTCAAAGTTCGCCAAACTATTTAGTTGCGATATATCAACCGGAAATTATTCTAAAACATTTCTACCAATAAAATAAATAGATTTCTTATGATAAAAATATATTTTCAAATTTGAATTCGTTTGTGGTAGATATCATGATGGAGAACAGCTGTTTATAAGTTACAAAAAAATACAGAAAAAAATGATCATGCTTGCATTACACCATTGATTTGTATCTGCCCGGGAAATCGTGATCCTCTTATTCTGTGTGTGTCCTTGTTTTCCTATGACGCACAATCAGCACTTGTCAGATGCGCAATTTTCAAACCGGTGGCGTTTGCCGGTGTTAACGAGTTCAACAAAATTTACAATCGGCAAAAAACTAACTTTTTTGTAAATTTATAACCCCAACAAGTGGTGGACAGGGAAGGGGTTTGTTGTATGTCTCGAAAAAACAAAAAGAAACAACCCATTGGACAAAATCGGCAATCAAAACAAGCCGAAGCGGATTTGTCCAACGAATTATGGGTCTCACCAGGAAAGCGGAGCCACCGACGTCGTACCTTCGTCATATAAAACCTGACCCATTACTAACCGGTCGCTTCATTCGTCTGTCGGTTGCCGTTCAAGCACAAGCCCCACATGCTGATTCGCACATTCGATCTGGTGTTTCGTGCTATTTACAGGTGACAGCGATCCCAACTGCCGGCTGGTGAGAATGAAGACCCAAATCCACACGATCAGCGTCCCGAGCGACGGATCGTACGACAATGAGGCGTTGAGCTGCTCCACGCTGGATATATCGACGCACAATGGAGAACCACACGGTGGTTTACGAGGATCGAACGAATTTATCTGTAAGTATCGAGAAGCGGGAAGAATCGAGGAGTTCAAGACGAGTTGAATGTGGAATGATATCGTTGAATATTGTGTATTTCCTCTAGTGTCAGATAGTGGACAGAAAATCAATTCGGATGATGATCAGGCAGGCCAGCTCCACCTGTGGCTTCAGAGGAAGGCGAAAAGTGCGTTCTCCGAGAAGATGATTAAAAAACGATTGCCAATTCTACGGTGGCTTCCGCAGTAAGTTAATCCGACTAGTTTGTGCGGATGTTGGGGTTCACCCAGGGCTAGTGTGGAATTAAGACGAACCCTTGTTCTTTGGCTCTTCCCCACCAGATACAACTCCACGGACGCAATCGGGGATTTAGTGGCGGGAATTACCGTCGGTCTCACGGTTATACCACAAGCTCTTGCCTATTCCGGTATCGCTGGACTTCCCGCCGCGGTTAGTATGGCGCTCGTTGCTTGACACGCACCTTTTACTAACCTGTTGTTTCCCTCTTTTTAATTCTCCCCCTTTCCCCCTCCCCCCCATCAGTACGGACTCTACGGGTCGTTCCTGGGCTGCATCGTGTACATTGTGTTCGGTAGCTGCAAAGATGTCCCGATGGGACCGACCGCCATCGCGTCGCTGCTCACGTTCCAAACGGCGGGCGGCAGCGTCGGTAGAGCGATACTGCTCTGCTTTCTGTCCGGCCTGGTCGAACTAATGATGGGCATACTTGGGCTAGGGTTTTTGGTCGATTTCGTGTCCGGTCCCGTCTCGTCGGGTTTTACGTCGGCCGTTTCGCTGATCATCGTTACCTCGCAGGTAAAGGACGTGCTCGGAATTTCCGCCTCGGGCTCGACGTTCCTCGAGATTTGGGGAAGCATTTTCAAGGACATTCACAATGTGCAAGTGTGGGACACTTTCCTCGGAATTACCTGCATCGCGGTACTGCTGATTATGAGGGTAAGTATCCGTTTTTAAAATTGTCTGTGTTTTGAAAATATCCTAATTTGTTACCACATACATTTTTAAAAAATGTTCGTAGATTATTGCTGGCCTCAAAGTTGGCCCGGCGGATGATGAGTTGAAATCCAAAAACCATCGCATTATTAACAAGATAATGTGGCTTGTTGGTACCTCGAGAAATGCGATCCTGGTAGTTGTTTGTGGCGCCATCGGGTATTCGTTCCAAGCGTCGGCCGCGGTTCCGTTCAAGCTGATCGGATACATTCCACCCGGTATGCCATCGTTCAAGGCACCACCCTTTTCGCTGACCGCCAACGAAACACTCAGTGGCCGCGAGGAGTCGTTTTCGGATATGGTGTCTAGTTTAGGGTCGGGCTTAATAGTGGTCCCATTGATAGCGCTAATGGAAAACATTGCTATCTGCAAGGCTTTCTGTAAGTATTTAGGGCATTTTCGGGGATGATTTTGACCGTGCGTGCGGTGTAATAAAATGTCTTTTACAAATTGAATTTAAATTTTAGCCAATGGAAAACCGGTGGACGCGACGCAGGAACTGATTGCTATCGGTCTCGCCAACATTGCCAACTCCTTCGTGCAGGGCTTCCCAGGTACCGGCTCGCTGAGCCGGAGTGCTGTCAACAATGCTTCCGGCGTGCGAACGCCAATGGGAAACATCTACACCATGGCACTGGTGGTGCTATCGTTGCTCTTCTTCACTCCATACTTTTCGTACATTCCGAGGGCGTCACTGGCGGCCGTAATCATTGCTGCGGTTGTGTTCATGGTGGAGGTGAAAGTGGTGAAGCCGATGTGGAGAAGTAAAAGTAAGGAGAATACCGAAAATAATGTTAAAGCAAATTGGATACAGTTTAGAAAAATGTTCTCTTTTTTCCCTCCCATTTCAGAAAGCGATTTGATACCCGGACTCGGGACGTTTATTGCCTGCTTGGTACTTCCGCTGGAAGCGGGTATTTTGTTCGGCGTGGGGCTTAATGTGGTATTCATTCTTTATCACGCTGCCCGACCAAAGATTTCCGTTGAGCGGCTCACGGTAAGTGTGACATCAAGTCCATGCAATGATTGAAATCTGTACAATGTGTCCCTCATTTGTCACTTCGCAGAGCCCTGGAGGAACGGAATATTTGATCATTACGCCCGATCGTTGTTTGATCTTCCCGTCGGTCGACTATGTCCGCAACCTGGTGACGAAACAATCCATCCGCCAGTCACTACCGGTAGTCATCGACTGTTCGCACGTGTACGGGGCCGATTTTACGGCAGCTACCGTAATCGATAGTATAACGCAAGATTTTGCGAAACGTGATCAACCATTGTTCTTCTACAATCTCAAGCCGAGCGTTTGCGCAACTTTCGAAGGTTTATCGCCGGCCGATTTTGTCGTATACTACCGCGAGGAACATCTGGACGATTTGCTGAAACAGCGTGCTTTTAAACCAAAGGAAGTGATTAGTGCCTAATGCCGTGTGTCATGGTATTGGGGAAAGCGCACGAAACGATATATTGAGCATCCCGACTTATGAACAACTACAGCGAACAGTATTAATGAAATCGAACGGATACCAGATCAGTGCCAGAACAATGGACCTCGGTTGGGTAGTATTAATGCCAACATTTCCTACTGTACATTCCCTTGAGTAACGAACATGGGGGGATCCCATTTAATTTTGGATGCAAAAATAATCGCTCTATTCTGCGTCAGATTAAATAAGAAAATAAATTATTGTCAATAGCTGGTTCTAAGACCATGCACATAAAAGAAAAAAAAGTTGATTGACAAACAAACTTAACATAAAAGTTGCTGTATAGTTAAAACATGGTTGATACTAAATCGTTACCACCATAAGGTTATTATTTAACATTTACTCTTGTGCTTGCGAAAGATGAAGCTTGATCGAATTATTTAAGGACGCACATGTTGTAGTTACGATAAGCTCGGCGATCGTCAGTCGGCGAAGATATTGCCAACCATTTTAAATGTACGCATTGTAGGCAATGCAAACTTAAGATACTGAATGGTATACTTGTTATATTTTATGATAAGATAAATAATAAAAACACAGAAAAATGCAAATCATGGTGTATTTTGAATTTAATATTGCTCATAAAAATATTATTAAATCATCCACCCCGAACCACGTTAGAAATCATGGACTTACGATTCCTAGGGTACGCTCTCCGGAATAAAGAACGACGGAAAAATGAACGACAATATACCGTTTAACATGTCCCAGTAACTCTCGTAGCAAAACGATCTAGAAATGTTGTGGTAGTAATAAACAACAGCTTAACGAAAGAAACCGAACATTTAAAATTGTTGTTTATGTGTGCTTTGTTCTAGCAACCTTGGTTTTTGGTAACTTTACAATGTAGTGATGAAAGTTGTGCCCGGAATTCGTTTGAACCAATCCGGATCCAACTTGTTGAATAATCCAAAAATAGAATGATACTATGAATTTCTTTCTGCCTAAAGTTATCCTTTTGAAATTGAAAAGTACAAATTACACAACACATATTTTCAGAAACGCTGAACAGAAGAAAAGAGAACGGTGGCTCATTTGGCGGGCCAACTCCCAGTGTCATATATATTCGTATTAAACGCGTGACAGAAATATTCTATAAGAAATGTACATTCAAGATACACTTTAAGGAGCTTACTGCTTTAACAGTTCCGGAGCGTTTAGCGATGGGATTCCAGTATCAGATCCGGTTCCCACTTCCCAACACTACACACATTGAGGATTGTAAACTGTCAAATATCGTTTCAAAACAACGTGTGTCGCGTGCTGCTAGTAATTGCCGGGTTAGTTCATATTTTACCCGATAAATATTGCTTCCAAACTCCATTGAACCATGAAACGCCTAACAGAAGAGCAAACGAAGGTTTTGTTTGAAAAACTTTCCAAGTAGTAAGTAGTATCTAGTGGAAAGATCGGTTCGTAGAAACTCAGGCATTGGAACACATGTTTATACTTCCAGCATTGGCACGAACGTAAAGTTGCTGATTGACCGATCGGATGGGACCTACTGTTTCCGTGAGAATAAATCCCGAGTGTACTATATGCCAGAAAAAATCCTAAAGCTGGCGCAAACAGTCCCAAGAGAAAACTTGGTTTCGGTCGGTACATGCTTCGGAAAGTTCACGAAAGGCAACAAGTTTATCCTACACATTACGGCGCTCGTGTACCTGGCACCATACGCACCGTACAAACTCTGGCTAAAGACATCTGCCGAGCAACAGTTCCTGTACGGTAATCATGTGGCGAAATCGGGCCTCGGTCGTATCACGGAAAACACACCCGTCTACCAGGGCGTGATAGTGATGTCCATGAACGATGTTCCGCTTGGCTTCGGTGTGACGGCGAAATCTACAAACGACTGCAAGGTGGCCGATCCGCTGGTAACGGTCTGTTTTCATCAGGCAGACATAGGTGAATACATTCGTTCGGAGGATACGTTAATTTGAGATGGTTGAATGAAAATATATTTTTAAACTGCTACCTAGCTTGTGTGTTTCATTTATTTACGTTATGTGCATCGGCAAGGTCTACGAAACGTGGTAATGCAGTCGGCCCACGATAAATGTCAGTTTGACAGAACGGATTGTTTTGGTTGAATTTTCGATATTTTTTTATATGAACAAAACAAATTCTGTAGGGGGGGACCTCCTAGAGCCGGTTAATCAGGTATTACTGCGGACCAGCGTAAAGTAACATTCAGTTGGGTAAACAGTGTACCGTGTATTTTCGAACGTATCGACGAACAATTCACGTTAAGCAGTCGTTCACAAACTCGTTCTTGTATTTTACAAGTCATTCAATTCGTTACTGTGGTGAAGTATTTGTTTTGTGTCAATTCATTCCTCTTGGACCGTTTCAAAGTCCAAACGCATCCCTTTGTTTGTGTTCGGTAGCGGAGTTTTACCACGAGCTTCGTTGAGTCGCGATTACGCGGGGCGCTGGAAATTGTCCGGTGTAAAAGTGGAACGGCCATCTAGTCTTGCGTAGAGGTCGTTGCTCTACGTACGTAAACATCGAGCCAAGTGAGCGGTTGCGTGAAATCGAGTGAAAGAAATCAAGCTTTATTGGCAAGGCGTAGTGTTTCGGAGCAATGAATCGTGAAAGTATCTACTTCCTTCCGGAGGGAAGCACGGAGAGCACCTTTTGCTACGATGAGGATCGTCCCCGGCTGCCCCTGCCAAAGCTAGACCACACCCTGAAGCGATACCTGGAGTCGTTGAAACCGTTCGGGTCGGCGGAAGAGTTGGAAAACTCCAAAAAGATCATCGAGACGTTCCGTAAAGGTGTCGGGGCGAAGCTCCAGGCGATTCTCGAGGCGAAGGCCGCGAAGGAAAAAAATTGGGTAAGTGTGTATTATCATCCCCACGGGTCGCGGTCAGGGTCCACTGGTTTAGTGCTATCTCTTCCAGCGAGGCGTGTGTAATATTTTTTGGCATATTTAATCAAGCAAAGATAATGATAAAACACGGTTTAGTTGTGTGTGCGCCACTGTCCCCGCGGCGGGTAAAGTTCAGTCGGTATCACCGGATACCGCCTCCATCTTTCCCGTCACCGCGTGCCGATGGCCATCCGTATGGGCGAGCAAGCGATCAATCCAAAAGGCGGCAGCGTGTCGGCCTTGCTGCATGAGGTTGTTTCGATGATTTTGCAGCTGAAGCCTGAGGGTAGGCGATGGCAGGAACCGTGGTCCATACAGCATGCTGCGTAATATTTCTCTTCGCAGGTCCAAGGGAATCTCGTACGGGATACCGCTGTCTGCACCGGCCGAATTGGTGAGGTTGTCGATGCCATTCGACCCCTCCTTGTCCTGCAGCATCGTTTTGAAGGCGTCCTTCAGGGCGGCCTGTACTTGCACTTGAAGATTCACGTCAAACTGGTCGAGAAACTGCGCGATGTTACTTTGCGATGGGAGAGACTTCTCCAATGTACGCCGGCAATCTTCCGGCAGGCCGTCGTTATTCGGTGCGGTGACATCGTATCTGGCCAGACAGTACACAATGATATCCTCCGGACCATGGTCGGCGGAAGCGAACCCGACCAATAGCGTCACAACCAGAGACACGAATATCGTTTCTTTCGTCATGTGCACGTTTGAACTAAATGGGTCAACTAAAAATGAAAACAAACTTCTCCACCATTAGTTCGACATCGAGCAACCCTGCTCGGTAGTGCTTTTGGGACCATGTCCTGCTGATAAGATGTTAGATAACAATCAACACCTGTCGTATGATATGAATTCCGCTAGAGATGGTTCGTGTTTTGCACTGTTTGTCTCTTTGACTGCGGAAAAACCAACATATGATGCTTGTTCTTGTCAGGTGGGAAAACAAAGCAGCAACGTTTGTTGTGTTCCAGGATGATTCACTTCCGGAAATGACGGTCCAAAAGATACTGATGGTGACAAGTAAATTTATTTAATGGAACTGTTTGCTCTGCAAGATAGGAATCCCAGTTTTTAGTATAAAAAGCGTCTTAGTTGGCTGTGAAAGAACAGTGAAGATCCACACGAAGTGAATAGAACAATGAAAGGACTAGCGATCGTCGTACTTGCCCTGGTGGCTGTTGGAGTGTCGGCGCGCCCCCCGAATGCGGAGGTGCTCGAAAAAATTCAATCGCAGCTAGCGATGCTGCCGGCAGATATCCGTGAGGAACTGGAAACCGCCATCCGCAACCGTGAAAAGCCCTCGCCGGCGTTCTTCGAGAAGGTGCGTCAGCAGTTGCTCACCCAGGTGCAGGAGAACCAGCGCTTCCGGGAGTTCGTGGAGCAGAAGTACAATCAATTCCTTGGCCTCCTCACGCCGGAGCTACGCGACGAGGTGGACAGTATGGTGCGAGAGTGGATTGTAAATGGTGGTGAGCCGCAAGCCACCGAGGAGCTGGAGGAAAAAATGAAGCAACACTTCGAGCAGCTGAAGCAGGCTCACTATGAGTCGTTCCTGTCTAAACTGAGCCCGGGACTGCGCGAGCAGGTCCAGGCTGCCCTAAGCCAGGCACAGCACGGTCGTCCACATTTCGATCGTGAGCTGGTCGATTCTATCCGTCAACACTTCCAGCGTGTTCCTCAGCCGCTGTAAGATTGGAGTCTTAATCAGCCAGTGACATTAAAATCGTGAAAGATTAGCAAAATAAAAATCAAGTTAATAATAATTTGAAACGACGTAAAAATTCAGTGAAAGAACTTAATGAAGCATATGGGAGCGCCAAAAAAAAGGTGCAAATCCACGTTTTTATACATTGAACAAAATTGGGTACTTTGTTTAAAACAAAATCATACTATTCCGGAGTACAATTTTATTCAACATGATTTTGATCATCATTGAAGAATTTCATCGGCATTGTTTGTTAAAGATTCATATTTAAGAAATTTCATTTCATTTTATATACCGCGCTGCTTCAACATGATGACTATAATATGGGATTTTTAAAGGTGTTAATCATACACTTCAATGTGTCATCTATCGTAACGAATTGAAATAGAATGCAACATTCTTATCATTTCAGGTGGATAAATGGTGGGAAGACTATGCGTACTGCACCTTGCGGATGCCACTGATTCCATACTGCGTGATGGTGCAACCGCTGCTATTGAACACCGTTGGACTCGAGACGGTTCCGGAAAACTTCCTCAAGGGTCCCGCCACTTGCATGCATCACAACATGGTATTTTGGAAGTTGTTGCGCACGGAACGTCTGCGCCCTATCGCCAGCGTGGACAAAAAGACCGTTTTCTCGGCCGAACAGTACCGCCGGCTGTACAATACCGTGCGCACACCCGGCCTCGAGATGGACAAGGTGGAGTGTCACTTTCGGACGGAGCGGGAAGGCCCGTGTCCGTCGCACATTATCGTGCTGTACGGTGGCCGTATCTTCAAAGTGCCCGGATTGGACGGCAACGGTGATCCGCTAAGCCCGCAGGATTTTCTTTTCAGCCTGCAGCAAATTCAGCTGAAAGTGGAAGGAGAAAGTGTGCAGCATGCGGGATTACCGGTTCTGACGAACGACGATCGGACCACGTGGGCAAAGAACCGACAGCACCTGGTGGAACTTTCGTCCCGCAACCGGGAGTTGCTGTTGGAGGTGGAAAGTGCCGTCGCGTTGATGATCTTGGACACACATAGCCCGCAAGATTTGTCCGACTTGGCCCAGCTGGCACTAACCGGTGACGTCCGTTCGAAATGGGCGGACAAAAGCTGCGGTACGATCGCGTTCCAAAACGGTCAAATGGGTTGCTATGGTGAGCACTGTTGCTACGATGGGTCGATTTCGATTTCCATCAGCCTGTACGTGATGATGAGCATCGCGGAGGAAGGTGTACCGGATTGGAGCGTACCAGCCAAGAATCTTCATTTCCCGGAGGAACTGGTGTTCGATTTGGATGATACTCTGCGCGAAGAAATTGTTCGAATGGAGAAAGTTTCCGACGAAATGGTAATTATTTTGTAGTCTGGAGGAATCAACTGGTTGATCATTTGAATTTTCTTCTTTTGCAGAAAAATAGCGTCATAGTTTCGATGGATCAGTTCCAAGATTACGGGAAAGCGTTTATGAAACAGCACAAAATCCACCCGGATGCATACGTGCAAACTGCACTGCTGCTTACCTACTACCGGCTGCATGGGACGTTTGCCCCGACGTACGAAACGGCCATGATGCGGCAGTACTACAAGGGACGCACCGAAACGTGTCGCTCCTGTAGCATCGAGACTGTCAATTTTATCGAAGCGATGCAAGATTCCAACCAAAGTTCAGCGAGCAAAGCGAAACTATTCAAGCTGGCTGCTAATCGCCAGATGGAACTGATGAACGAGGCACGCCGAGGAAACGGAATCGATCGTCATCTGTTTGGGCTCTGGTGCGTAGCATTCGACAACGGGATACCCACGCCGGAACTGTACGACGATCCGCTATACAGCAAGAGTGGTGGCGGAGGAAACTTTATACTGTCGACCAGTACGCTCGGTTACACGATCAATTGTGGATTCGTGGCCCCGATGTGCATGGACGGATACGGTTGTTTCTACACCATGCTCGAGGACAGCATTTGGGCCATTTTTTCGGCCTATCGTGAAAGCACCGTCACCAGCGGTCACAAATTTCAGCAAACATTCCACCAGGTCATGCTGGACCTGAAAAGTCTGCTGGAGCAGAGCGAGGGACACAACAAGCTTTAAGAAATTGTATTCTTTTATTTCTAAAAACGATTCTTTGGGTTGGGGTTGGACAGTCAGCACAAAACGACGACCAAGGTAGAGGGCTAATTACGTTTTAATAATCGGAACAAATTTTACTAAAGGCTATTGTAAACGAATAAAACAAAATGTTTATTTTTTATGCTTTATGCACTTGTTATATATAAAAAAATACCTATCGTTTATACGTCTTTTAGTTTTGTACTTCGTTTGAAACGTATATCACACGGGGTGCGTCTGGGTTATGAAAAACGTGTTTAAATTTATCGTTTTACAGCAGGTGTTTAAAAGTGTGGCATCAGTGTGAATCTAAAATCATATATAGATGATTTCTAAAAAGCTTATGAGTTTTTAACATTTACCTGGCTAAAAGATATAAATACATCAATGAAATTGTATTTGTATTTGTATTTATATGTAAGGGCTATTTGATATGGAGCAAAGCTGAAGCAAAGTTTTGAAAAATGAGATTACATTATTGAACAATAATTTTCTTGTGTGATAACATTCCTCATGGAAACATTGTGTGGTGTGGTGCGTGAAAAAAACAGTTTTATCAACATTTAACACCATTTTTAATAAGTTGCTTTGCAGATAAAATCTAAAGCGTATTAATTTATTATAAATCGTTTTTTTTCTTTTAACATTTATGAAATTATATTATTCTGCTATCCTAGTACTATTCTGAATTGTTATATGATTTCTGATCAACAAAAATTAAATTTTTACTATCTTCCTATGACAGATTGTCAATAAACTTTTTTTTTGGTTTTTTCGTTATAGGCCTGCCGTCGAATAATTAGGAGTATGCTGTACATCCAAGAGGTAAATTTACATTTTGTTAATATTATTTGCAATTTTGCTCGAATGGTACGCGTCGACAAGGAACTCCGATCTTGGAACTCATGGATGCACATCGTTTAACTCATTCAATTTCGATTGAACTGCTTTTGAATGTATTTGCTATGCGTTACAAAACACATAAAGAGGAGCACTACAGGCACGATAGATTACTAATGGTGTTTATTTTTACTCATCCATCTAATTTTTGCATGACATTTGAACCCATTAGAAGATAAAATTCATGCCAGCAAAATTAATTAATTAATTTTTGATTATCGCTTTCACGGTGGGATTAGTAACTTGTTTGCGTACGGTTCGTTTTTATACACGTTTTACGAATGGTTCAACGATATTTAATATGAATCTGCTGTGATGTCCCGATACGAAGCAATCGTTAACATTCAGGCCACCAAGATGATGCCGAATGTAATTAACGAGAGCATATCACCAATCAACTGCCAGCCAAAATGTCCTGGTTGAAGCCATGCGGTTAATTAGTGGGGATTGTGGTTAGTGATTTGACACCATAAATGCACACGGTAGGTGTCTTTTAAATTGAGGTAAAATGTTCGGTACTGTTTTGTGTCTGTGTGTCATTCTCCGTATACAACTTGGCCTTATTAAAAACGTTTTTGGAGATTAATTCAATTGGTCTTTCTCGGTTGGTAGCGCTACAAGTACAGTTTAGCTATCACCGATGGATCCAAAGTTCACCGCACTAATTTAAGAAGAAATCGCAAACTGTGTCCTTGTGCAGCTGATGCCTTAGTGACAGAATGGCCACACATTGTCATGCGACATGCATTGAATTCGGACTTGTTCTCATAAAGTAATCGATCGGTGACATAACAATGGTCTTCAGGGAAGGTACCTTTGGCGGGGATGCACGTGATCCTTCAGTCGGATGATTCACCACGAGCTGCACGGTACAGTTTGTAGATAAGACATTATGCTAATTGCGTTTAGCGACAGGAAGAAGATGATTCAATTAAGACACCGTGTTCGATTGGCGCCCGATATTTGGCCATGGGAAGATAAGAAACCTGGATGGGTATAAAAGACATCTGGCTAGACCAGTCCAGAAGTTAGTCAGAGACTACATTCGTAGGACATTCAAGATGAAGGCACATACGGTTCTGCTTCTCCTCGTCGCCAGCAGCTGCTGCTTGGCCTCACCGGTTCCACGATCGGTGCAGACACGTCGTGAAATCCCGGAGGAGACCCTCGATCTGATCTACGACTCGTTCGTGACCGTCTTCCGTACCGTGCAGGCAACTTATCCGCCCGAGCTGCTGCAACAGATCGCCAAGGAACTGCTGGCTACTGGTGGACATTTTGATTTCACCGGGGAGCTGAGCGAGCAGTTGAACGAAAAGACTGTCGAACTGCGTGCGAATCTGAAGTATGCGCTGGAGGACATTGCATTGTCCGCCGCCGGGCTTGATCCGTCCGACGAGGTGATCGTTGGTAAGGTTCACGACTATCTGGACTACGCTGTCGATGTGCTGATCAACGCGGTCCCGATGGATGTTGTCGAGGCCCTGGTGGTGGAGGTGCTGGCGAAGGAGGGCTCGTTCGATTTTACCCCCGAGCTGGAGGCAGCACTGGCGGGGGCACTGGCCGACGCTAAGGTGCAGCTGCGTCAGATCGTTGACTACGAGTTCGAATTGTTCGAGGACCTGATCGAGTTGGATGATGAGATGCGGGCTTTGATCGACCAGATCATCGACTACATGGCTGACGAAACCTACCAGGCGATTCCATGGAAGCTGCTGGAAGACATCGTGTACGAGGTGATCGAGAACGAGGGCACGATCGACCTGTCCGATGCTCTGAACGAGCGCATCGAGGAGACGCTCGAGTCCCTGCGACAGAGGCTGCGCGAAGTGTTGGAAACACTGGAATCCTTCTTCCCCGCGTCGCTGAAATCCTTGTTCTAAGCTTTTGGGCGATTTGCTTGAGAGGCAGTCAGGGTGTTTGATAAGATTTTTTTCGGATTGAAATAAACACACAACCTAATGAAACTAAATGTTATTTTATTGTTTCTTCACCAACTGGGGGAACAGTTTCTTGAGTGCCTGCTCAATGTTGATGTCTTCGTTCATCTTTGGATGGTCGTCTGCCTCCTTCGCGTCGGATGTTTCTGTCGATGCGGCCGTGGAGGGTTCCATAGATCCGGCGAGTTTCCGGAACAGTTCCACATCGCCCGTCGACGACAGAAGCAACGCGAGAATGTTCACGTAGTCCTGGTTGATTTCGTTCTCAATATTAGCCGTTACGTTAACGTTTACGTTGACGAAGTCACCGAAGGTGTTACCCGTAATGGTAATGGGATCACCGGACGCCATCACCAACGTTACGGAAGAAATAATGGTCAAAGCGAGAACTATTGCGCAACGATTCATCTTGCTGTAATGTGTACACTCACGTCGCTAGCGGTCCTTTTTATATGATGGACTCTTGACAAGTGAACCGGGGGCTCTAAGCAGATCGAATGGTTACCATCGAGTGGTGACAGCATAATCTCGGCAGACATATCTATCATATCAGCATCCGGTCAATAGCATCTCGCCTCGCAAGCATACACACGCATATCAGAGAAGCAAACGAGCTTCATTTCGCTATCTTTGCTTTCCGCTGGACAAAGAAGCATATTGTGTTGCACTGCTATAAGGAGATAACTGTTTGCATTCGAATAAACAATAACATCTTAGGCAGGCGCTGCTAGACTATTGTTTGCACGTTATCAGAGCGAAGGTGAAACGTGATGCTAACAGATACAATTATGCAACACGAGAGCTTTGCGCATTGCTGTTTGTTCAGCTTCGCCAATCAAGGATAATTATTTTCATCGCAAGATAACGAGATGGTGAGGGCTATTTTTAGCGTGAAAGGGAGGTTATTTTCCATAGCCATCACTACAGGCATTAAATTGTTTTCAAATAAGATCATGAAGAAGATCCGGTTAAAATCTTCCAATTTGAAGAAACCGTAGAGATCTTTGACTACCCGTGATCAGTACTTAATTGAAATTGATTGCTAATCACTAAAATAAATGTATATTATAAATATAATTAAAATTTGTCTCATAAAGTTTCATTCAAAAAATTTAAAACATTTAATCTTCTGTACAAGGTGCGTGACACATTTTTCCGATAAATTTAAGAAAATTATTTTTCATGTTGTATGGATCGAAATATGTAAAGGTTATTATTTTACGTATCCGAAAAAAATAACCAGAGATAAGTAAACGTATCAATGTTGACCTAAGAGAGCATTCTTTCGGTTACCGTCCTTTTATCTCGTGCAGGATAGTTAAGAATAAAGGATATTGTAAGATCGATAAATGAACAGAAATGAAGGTTTTTTTTAATGAATAGCACAAGTCTAAACGTGCCTAGCAAGGATGTGCTTCTAAAACTAGTCATTAAATCTCATTAGGGTATCGTCAAACTTTGGTAAAAAATTGATAACATCGATCGGGTATCTTTAGACGTCGTCAAAAAAGTTGTCAGACCAAAGGCCAGTTTGTTTTGGATTTGTATACGATATCTACATTTCTACAGCAGTGACCATAGTTTAAGGGCGGACACTCGACATGTTCAAGTTTGGCCTATCTATTTAAATACCATGTGTACTTTGCGTGTGATCTTTGCGATACTTTCACCGACTATACAAACTCCTATACACTAGCTCTGGCGCGAAATAAAATATCGGTCACGTTTTCTACTTCCTGCTTAGTTTTTTTCTGATTCTTAAAACAATAACCATTCCATTTACCTGAACGTTGTAACCCAAAAATGAGAAATAATTTGTTAAATTTCACTACACAAATTCGTTACGCACCGTGTATAATCATTTTGATTAAACTATTTTCCGCAATTGAACTCGCCCCATTGGTAACAATTTAATTGAATACATATTCTCAGTATTGTAATTTTTAATTTGTACCTTTTTCGTAATAAATCAATTTTATATCAGTTGGATGGATTTCAGTTTTTATTAAGTTAGTTTCGCTCCGATGTTTATAGTTTTTCATTACTACCCCGCATTGCACTACAACACAATTGAAACATGATTCATGCTAATATTTTCCATGAATATTTATACAGTTTACAGTATTAAAATTCATCAAATTACGATTCAATTGAACTATTTATTTCCACCGAGGAAATAAAAAGGAACGGCGCCATTATTTCGGTTCTTTGAATTCAGCCAATCGGTTTCCGGGTAGATGTTTTTGTGATCATCTACAAACTTGTGAAACGAAATACATTTTAGAACAATTTTCCGGGAGGTCTGTAGGGTATGGTATACAAAGCCCAGAAAGGGATTCCTGTTGTTTATAACTTTTTTGGAGGTAGTTGTGCGAGCTCTAGCAATTTCATAATCGGCATTGATCGCACACTTTTATCGGTGGAAAGCGAGTGAAAAAAGACAAAATCCTCAACGGAAACAATAATGACAGCAACAATTTATGCATTGAGTGTTTATTTTCTTATTTTTCGCTGTTTGACATTTTGCTTTGCGCGATATGCGCGTGTCCGGAGATTCGACAAATCATGCCATTCGGTCAATGAGTCAGCGGCGCTGGCAAACGGACACGGAAAACCGAAAAACAAATCTGAAGTTGTGCAGTTCGGATAACCGTGGCAGATAACACTGTAGTGAAAAACAAAAAAAAAAAAAAAAAACAATCCAACCAAAAGGGGTCCGATTGCGCGTGTATGCAACCGGTTTTCCGGAATCCGACCAACACCGGTTCCGTACCTGCCCGTCGGAAGTGGTTAACATATCAGTAGAATTGAACAAAAAGGACACATCATACAACCTCACATACACACACAGAAACACGCACTCATGCAATCACGCATCGGAGGTACGACTTTTCCGGACATAAAAGACGCAAATTAATTTCCTCCTACATAAACCATCATTTTCCACCAGTTTCCCAGCCAAGTCCAGCTGCAGCCCGCCCGCGGGTGGAAGGGGATCATGCAAGAAAAACAATCGGAATTTTGTGCGAATCCTCGGGGGCTCTTGTCGTGCGCAGGGTTTTTATTTTTCCCGCTTTTCCCAAAACCTTGTTCCACGTCGTGTGGAAGTTCTTTTTTTTTTGGTTTGTGTGTTGATTTTAATTTTGTTTTCAGAGGATGTAAATGTGTCACAAACATCGCTTATGCGGAGAGCCTTACCCATGGGGGCCATCCCGCACTGGACCCGCTTGCCGGCCCGCCGTGGAGGGCGCGTGGAATGAAAAATTTATCGATAATTGTCGTAGACATTTTAATGAAACATACGGTTTAATTAAAAAATATTCATTATTTTCCATTACCATAATTCAATTTAATTTATGTGTTTACAAATAATTAAATCCTTCGGCGGCGCGTCCTTCCGGTCGGACGCGGCGGTGCTGTGCGTGTCCGATTTTGGGGAACCACCACTGGCTACCATTTCCCGCCCCGTCTCACGTACTGCGCCAGGGCCCGCCGGACGTCGGCCATTTCGATGCCGTAGTCGCCGTACTGGTTCAGCGCGCACACCAGCACCTGCACCAGCTCGGCGGACACGTTGGTAATTCGGGTGGTGTTGGTCACCTTCACGTTGATGCTGATAATGTCACCGACGATGCTGTCTCGGATGCTGATCGGTCCGCTCACTTCCTTTCCGCCGACACTGCCGAAGCCGCCGATGTCCAGCAGGCTGGAGAGGGGATCGGGATCGGCCGGCGCCACACCGCCGACGGTGAGCACCAGAAGCACAACTGGCCACAGCGCCGTGGCCCGCGTGGGCTGCATTGTTTTCCACTTCGAAGTTCCTCTCCTCGAAAACCTCAGCGGTCCGATTGATTCGCTCGATAGCGAAGAACTGACGTGGATAGGGCGCTGACAGCGGGTAGGCCCGACCTGCGAGGAGTAGGAAAAGTGAACCCCGTTTCCGTCGTCGGCGGAAAGGACCCAGGGGTGATTAGATAGCGTTGAGAGCGGTCGGCCGCGATCACCTTCGTGCGACCACAATCAAAGGCTTAGGGCCGAACGATAACGAATTGTGATCGACCATCGCGCAAATTGATTGCCATCCGGGTGTTAAACCGTCGAAACACTTCCACTGCGCTGGTGCGTAAATTATTCAACTCCTCCGATGCGCGCCCACTCCATTCAGTAAAGATCGAACCGTTCAACATGAAGGTGGTTCTTGTGCTTGCAGCTTCGCTTGTTCTGCTCGTCGGCGATGTTCCGTCCCGCGCCGTCGGCTCTCCCGTCCCGGGCTTCGCCGGGCTGCCCGATCTGGGCAATCTGGGCCGTGGTTTTGGTATGGCCAAAATCGGTAACATCATCAAGGGCAACACGTACGATGGGCTGGAGCGGGCCCTGAAGAAAATTTCCGTGCAGGACCGTAAGGCAGCGCGCAGCTCGGAGGACAGTAGCGCCGATAGTGACGGGGACGGTGAATCGTCCATGTTTGGCTTCAGCGGGAAGCAGTTCGAGCAGCTGATTTCGATGCTGCAGGAATCGCAATCCGGTGCCCAGAAGCAACCACAGGCAGCCCCAATGGAAGCGATCCCTATGGCCGTCATTGACAACAGTGTCGATTAGTGCAGAAGAACGAGTGAAAATAATTTACCTCGGATCATATTATTTGTCTCATCCGATTGCATGAAATAAAGTTCTCTCTCGTTCTTAGTTACGTATATTATTATGTACACTTTATCGGTAAAATATCACGGAACAGAAGTCATAAGTCCGGTTGAAAATGATAATCCATCAAAAGTCAGGCTGCTGGAAACCGCTCATAAATATCTTATGATTAATTGGAAAGCTGTCGCAAGTTGCACACTGCTTGGACGTCGAATTGCGTTTCTTGCCGAGCAAGAGCGGTTTGTTGCCTGGAGGCACAGTTAAACACAGAGAGGTTTTAACAGTAGTTAAGTTATTACTTGATTGAAAAATGGGAATAAACTACGATTGAACGCTGATGAATTTAGTTTAGAGAGAACTTGTAACCAGGTATCATTTATTGAATTATTTCTCCAATCATTTCTAATATTACTTTTTACTTTTTACTTTATACTTTTAAGAAAATCATGAACGGACTTTGGACGTATCATTACAGGCGAATTTGTAAATAGTTGAACGATATTTTTAATAAATTAATAAATATTTTTATTCGTCGGAAAACTTTCAAAGTGCATCTCGGAGTCGTATAATGGATTAATTTCTATTGTCCTACTGATCGTGCGACTACGTGTATCTGCGTTAAGTGGGAAATAAAATATGGAACCGTCACCGCAAAACTATTACATGCCATCGAGACACGCCGAGACTCCCGGTTTGCGAACTAATGGAATTTTAACAGGAATTTTAACATGAAACGTTTATTATAAGTGCAGCTCAGTTTGAAAAGCCGCCAGCTCGTCTTTGTTCAACTAAAAGGCTACCCAGAACCTCGACCGGACAAGAAACACACAATCCAATAATACCTGAAAGCTTTTATGGACATGGCTTCCACATAGATTTATATTTTATTCAATTGAGTATGGCATAGTGAAGAAAGAAAATCAGTATCCATCGATGCACACAAATAGGGTTAAATGGATCTCTGGCTTGGAATGTCTTGGGCTTGTGAGCGAAGGCATGAGAATAAGCCCAGCAGAAAACAGTCAAGTTTAACATATCTTCCGGTTACAATTGAATTGTATTTATCGTCGTAAGAAATATCGTGAGAGAATGCGTTCCTTGGAAGCTAGCTTAAGTGTTCCTTAGAATAAAAGCATTTCTACATATTGAAACATAACATCAGTCCAGATTAATCGTGATGGAAGCTGTCTGATGCCGCTCGGAGATCGTAACAATCGAGAAAAAGGGACAAATAGGACACGTGCTGGAATCAGTGAACCATGATAGTCTTCAGAATGATGGTATTTATTTCCGAAACTTAAATCAACCGTCCAAGATGCTGCGTAGATGTTACGCTACGTGCGGAAGATTTTACTGACGACTGGCCACGTGCTGCTGGAGCGTCTGCTCCACGTGTTTACGCCACAGCGCCTCCTTCTGGTCTTTGGTCAGACCGGGAGCATCGTAGCCGGCGGGTTTACTTTGTGCCAGCGAGCGAACGAGCTGCTGGTACGGAAGGGCATCTGGCATCGATGTTGTGCTTTCCGGAGGGGGCAGCGTTCCCGTGGTCGTAATAGTAGTCTCGTTCACCTCATCACTCAACTCTTCTGAGGTTTCCTCGGAAGTTTCCTCCGACGTTTCTTCAGAGGTTTCCTCAGAAGTTTCTTCGGAGGTTTCCTCCGACGTTTCTTCGGAGGTTTCCTCCGACGTTTCTTCGGAGGTTTCCTCTGATGTTTCTTCGGAGGTTTCCTCCGACGTTTCCTCGGAGGTTTCCTCCGATGTTTCCTCAGAAGTTTCCTCCGACGTTTCTTCGGATGTTTCCTCCGACGTTTCCTCAGAAGACGACGAGCTGGGGCAAACGTTCACGTTTACATCGCGCAGCTCCAGCAGGAGTTCCGCGATCACATTCACTAGCTCCACATTGATTTCACTCTTAATGTCCACCACGGCATCAACGTCCACTTTCACAATGTCCCCGATGTTGTTGTTGCTCATTGAGATTGGGCCTGCCAGGGCGACACCGGCCAGGGCCGCGACTAAAACCAATGCTTGCATCACCTTCATCGTGTTTATCCGAGCTTGTCTCTACTTCGTTGTTCCTGCCTCACTAATCACTATAGGGACTGGAAGTGTCGGGATCCTTTTATATGCCAAACGGCAATGAGGTGTACGATTTAAGGTGGGAAAATCTTCCGCAAGGCACGATAAGCAATCAGTGCCATTTGATGTGAGCCGATATCCCGATTGGCCGCGTGTTTGGCTAAAGGTTGTTACGATAAGAAACTAGAATCCACCAGTGGGCGCCTTAATCCTTCATCAACTTGGTGGGTTGTGTCGATAGCAGACAGGAAATCGTTATTTTCATTCTTCTATTTGTTGTGACGCCAGTTGCGCCGATCGCCATGGAATTGTAACAGTTTTCAAAAAGTTTAGCATCGTTGTACAATATTTGATTCTAAAGATCAAAAAGAATGAAAGAATTAAAATAGGAGCTGTTTGTCACAGTCTTGAACAATGCTGAAAACGTATCGAGAGGCCACTTGCTGCCATTACATCCTCCTCACTCCTTCGGAACGCACAACAGGTCTTTACAATGTAGCCTTGATCAGTTTTCCTCCAGCCACGGCTCAATATTTACATGAGGTTTGCTATACTTGGATTGAATTTACTGAGTATTGGCCACAGCTCCTATGGCCAACACGTCATTCCGATGTTTACTTCGTTTTGCCGACATTTAAAATCATCATTCCATGTTTGTAGGATGCTGTAAACATGAACAAGCCTATTCCTGAGTAAATCTTACTACTGTTCAATATTATAAATTTAGTTGAACTATTCGAATTGAATTGTAATGGACATTGAAAAAATTGAAAAAAACTGACGCTTTAAAAACCCCTTATTTATGATGCACTAAAATAAACTTCAAATAAGGAGAGTGCCTGGATATTCAATGTGTTTACAAGAACGTAATGTACAGTTGGTCCCCGCAGTACGCGATACTCGATATACGCGAATTCGCAATACGCGATTTTTTAAAACTGACAGCTCATAGCGTTGCTCGAGTTCTGATTAGTCAATTTTACTTTGTTTTGGTAGAATGAAGTTTTTAATATGCATTTTTTAACAGAGATATAACTATGCAATATAAAAAATGGAACACTTATTAGTTATTTGGATAAAAGATATGTTAAATAAGCGGTTCCCTCTCAGTGTCATCTCTTCAATATGAGGTATAAACGATATGGCAGAGGAAATCCGCAATACGCGAAAATTCGATATACGCTATTGCGTTCGGTCCCAAACATTCGCGTACTGCGGGGACCAACTGTATTAAGCAGAATTGTTCTATGTAAAACATAGTCAAGATTTTTTAATTGAAGAAGAACCCAATGCTCGATAATTGAATGAAGTAAATTTTACTACAAAGTTCAATTAGTTAGGTTCTCTTAGGTTAGGTTATCACCTTTCGTTGTCATGTCGATCGTCAACAGGCCTATCTTATGATATTTTGCAATAATTTTCTACTCCAAGGTAAGGGGATCGAAGCATCTGTATAACAATCAACATTTCTTAGTGTTTTTGTTATTTAGGTTCCATTTATGCGCCCTAAGGAACGATTAAACCATCAAACGGAGTTGTTTGACTGCTTTAGCTACAATAGGTTCAATTTCGTTAATAAAGCTTTCAGATTTCTTCTGATCAAATATGAAATGCTGCTCTCGATGATGGTTTCAAAAGAAAATAGCTAGTTTTTCTAGTTTTCTGGTTGCAAAAAAAAAACGTAATAATAAGTCCATTTTATAACGTTAATGCTAACGTCATTGTAAACGCACTAGGCAGCTTTAATACCGAATCGATCATAGGCCACGATTCATTGCTCGTTATTGTTAGCGCCAGATTAAAGCCGTTCGCAAACTACAAAGCTGGCTGACACTGGCGGTTTGTGTTTGCTTTTGGGGACAACATGATCGATGATCGGCCCCACACCAGAAGCAGCCGCACGGCATCGGCCGGCAGGTTGACGCATAATTTATGAACGCCCTGCCGTGTAAGGCGTCCGACGGTGTCCGGCGTGCAGTGTGACAGTGGGGAAATAAATTAATTTTTAAGGAATATGAATGAGCCCGAGCATTACCTGAACGCGGGTCGCAGCATAAGGGATACGGGATAAGGTTCCCGGGCGGGACCTCGGAAGGATCCTGCAAGCCATACGCGAATCGCATGTATTTATTGCGATGCAAGGATATCCTGACAAGCAGTAAAAACTGTTTCATGACTTGAGGCGTTAGTGTTGGGTGCAATTTCTCCCTTCCGTAGCCAGGTCCGTCGAGTCGTGCAAACGAGCTGTTTGTTGGAGACCACGTGTAGCACGCTTCCTAGTGCTCCAGGTTTGGTTCGGCATGATACTCGGATGCATGCTGGCTCCGGATCAACGTTAGTGGTTACCACCGGAAGTTAGGTAGCGGTAGTACTAGTGCTGGTAGTAGTGGCAGGAAATGTGTCACATACAAACATACATCAACTGGGAACAGAACTCAATTGAAACCAACTGCCGTCAGCGTACCAAATCGTGCCACCAACGCTCGCTTGGTGACCATGGATGGGAAAGTGAGGAGAGAAAAAAAAGGCCAAACGCCGATGATAAACGAGCCAACGGGGTGAGTTGACGAACGAATTTCGTCCCTGCTAAAACCGTGCTATGTGGTGTGCAGAGTAATGGTAATCATGCAAGCGTTGGACATTTATACAGTTTTTACCCTCCATCAGAAGGTTCCTGTACGTCGTCGTCGTCGTCGTCGTCGACGAAAGGCGTGAATTCTGCTCGGCTTGCTATGATTATGCATGGTTTACGGACAAAATCACATCAACGTCAAATGGCAAGAAATGTGAACCGGCCGAACCGACGAGCGGAACGATGGTTATGATTGGGTAAAAAGTAGTAGAAACGTTTGAAAACGTCCCGCGGGAAGAAAAACCGCGTGGTTTAGCTGACCGCTCACTGGCTGCCGGTTTGTGACATTCGCACGCATACCATGCCACCAGCGATAGATGAAACAATTGTGCCGAGTTCAAGAAACGCAAAAAGCTGTCCTACGTTAAATTGTGAAAGCAAAACATGAAATGGTTGAGCAGAAGAATAAAAAAGCCTTACTGCTCAAAGCTTTCCCTGGGGGAACCATTTCCGTCATTTTCAATCGCTGATGGCAGGTGCCGGATGAAGTCGAGCTAGTACATCAAGTTCAATTTTCGTTTTCCGGAAAATACGAACCAGGATGAGGAGCTTTCATCTTTTGCTTCATTGTTGTTTATAATGGAAGCAGAAAACAGTTGTTGTTTTAGATTGTGTTAAGTGCAAATAGAAATCACAAAACTTATGAGAATTCATTCCGTTGAATTGCCGTGTATGAAAATCACAAGCTGTTCCAAATGTGCGTAAACGAACCGAACCTATTGCGTCATGGTATTTGGTGCATGGCAAGGGTTTGTGGTAAATCTTAGATATGGGCGAATGATTTCACGAAACATGGTTTATTGAGATAATGCTATTATTTATAGAACCGGCTGATTCATTGTAGGGGTCAATATCATAAACGTAGTATTACATGGATTTTTGCTAACGATAAGGAACTGGTGAATATATTTTTAATTGAATGAATCACAAACCTAGTTCGTGGCTACATTCCACGTTCTTAGCAGTTCGACAAAAGAAATTGTTATTCAACCAAACAAATATGGAACAAACTCAATGCAGATATTTGATGGATAAAAACATTTGTTATTCCGTTCTGAAACCCTTTCGAGTTTAGAATGGTTCAGGCAAATCTAATTACAAGTTTTAAAAAATAGTTATTCATCAAAATTAAATTAATAAAAAAATGGGCATGTCAATTTTTGTGTTTCTTAATGAAACAAGGAGACTAAACGAGGATGATTTTGGTATGTTTTAATGTAGGAACATATTCGATACAGTTTTCTTTGTCAGACCAGAGAGAACATTATAGACGAGCAAATTTAATTTTCATTTTCATATATTTTACAATATTTGCCATGCGGGCTATACAAGGTTTCTTAAATCTATTGTTATATATATTGTTATCTATTAATGAAACTAACCTGACGCCCCGGCGATGCTCGATTAAGAATGGGTAGAGAAAATAGTTATGTTTTTTATTCTTTTCTTATGTTTATGTTCATGTGAGTTATGTTTTTACGCTTATTCAAAAATTATGCTTTGATCCTTTCCGACAAAATTTTATGCAAAACGCTTCTAGAAAGCACTGGTCAAAATTCAGTTCTGAAATAAACTTTCTATTTTATGATATTTACTTTTGTTGAGAGGATTCATTCCATAGTTACAATTGTACCATATATTAAATGATTCATACTTCATTGACTCCCCCGTGTTGTGTAAACTCTGCTGCATAACCTTTGATGAATACAGCTTGATAAATATACCACTATCATCGGATTACAGTAGTGGCCAGTAATACATAAATTACAAATCGTCTGTAACACGTATTTATTCCTCGGCTGCTCAAACAACAAGAGCGATCTGCCTCGTTTCTGATGCTGAAGGATTCTTCAAGCAGCGATATGCAATATTAAACAAGTTTAATAAAAGCGTTATTTTGACTAGAATTGTGTACGGGTCTACATTTTAGTTAATGTTAACAAAAACCCTCAAATAACGAATTTTGCATGTTTATGATGTGCTCTTTTCTTGCCAAGAAGTATAGAACGCGTACATGCTCTTTTTTGTATTAAAACTGAGTTTCAATTGTAAAAAATAAACGATTTTAAAAAAAACTGACCAAACAAATCTTTATCAACATCTGTAGTGCCTAACCTTAGTGTGTGGGAAGTTTCAGCTGCGAAGGTGCAGAATTGTTCAAAAAATCAAATATTTCAAACGAATAAGTTAAAAAGGAATGATATTTGAACGATCCGTGTTGGTAAGATTGCATATCCTGGTAGACGATTACAATAATAATAAGGGTCATTGATTAAACAGCTAGGTAAACATAGGCATGTTGTAAAGCATTTTAACAAATATTAGGTTTCAGTCTGATCTTTTAGGTGACATTGGGAAACTATGCAGGAATTCTTGAAGCATGTCTAAGTTGTTTGTGTTTCCGTACAAAGCACGTGTCGGAATAAAATTCCTTTACGTTTCGCGTAAATGTCAACCAAACAGTTTACGTGTACTGCACGTACCGAACGGAACCCGACCAACCACAAAAGAAATCGCCAAAGCATGCAGGTCTCAATGCAAAACGGTCCGCTAGAGCTGCTCGGGGAAGCATGGCCGGCACGGGCGTCCTCGTCCACACCGTAAACCACCCGATAGATAACGAATGGAGTGCGGGTCCTGCCTGACGCCATGCAAAATATCGGATAATGTATGCACTCGATGCTGGCCTGGGTTCCTGTGTATCCTTTTACGATTTGGCCAAGCGGCGGAACAGTGGGGCCCCACTTCGAACTGGGAAGCCGTTTCCTGTTCACGAGCTGGTGAACATCTTGTGCCATTTCCTTCGGTTGTTTTCTTCGCTCCGAGGAGGGCGGTGCGGAGGCACCCAAACCCGGGCGTCCCGGAGGGAGTTCGATGGAATCGAAAGTTTGCTACGTTTGCAGCTACTTCAGAATGTTTTATTGTAATTGTGTTCCGGTTTCTACCACGTCCGTTTGGGTCCGGTCCTCGTTCAATGTGTCCGGGAGCTTGTGTTTGAGGAACGGATTCTCGCCTGAGACCTTGGCAAGCTGGTGGTCCCCGGTCCCCCCGATCGGACTGGCGTCCGGTCGCAACGGCAACGGTGTTTGCTTTTGGTTTGTATCCAGAAGTCGCCCCGCCGTAGTCGATGGTGGCCCCGGTGTCCTTTTAACTGTGGGCTAGTGTTTCTGTTTGTCTGGCTGGGGCCGGCACCATGTACGAAATCTATCTTTTTCGAACCGGCGTCCCGACCCCCCTCTCCGGTCCTTTGGCGCACCGCGGAGTCTAATTTGCAGCCATTGGCCAGAGACGTATGCAAATACAACTAGCCGCCCTAGAAAGCCATCCAACCGTGGCCGATTTGCAGCGATCGCCGGTCCCGGAAGCGGGACCATATTTCGGCCACCGAGCGTCCCAAACACCCGGCACTCCCGCGGGCAACTCCTCCGTCCGGCAGGTTGCGGTGTAGCTTCGTGCCCTTTGCGCAGCAATGCGGGCACCATTTTATTTGTGTCCAGTGAGCTGTCGACACTGTCGACCGCATTTACCCGGCGCGTCCGGAGCGTACCGGAACGGCTCCGAAATTGCCACCGGAAGTCGGGTGAGCTTTCATCGGGAGGGCATGCTTTGTCTTTTTTTTTGCTTTCTTGCAGCAACGACAGGCAAACATCGGTTCGAACCGGACCGATTCGGAACGGTCGGTCGAGATTACCGATTGACCGATTGGATGCTGCCAGTGTTTACCGAACAAATTTGCAATTATCGCCAGCTGCACTGTGACCGTAGACTTTGCAACGTGAGGGATCGGTGGATGGTTGGAGGATGCATTGATTTGCTGCCAATCTGCTGCACGATCCGGCTGGTGTTCCCGGGAACGTAATCCGTCCTTGTTTAGGACCGGATTGGCGCTTTGAACTAATACCGATTGTACTTTACGTTCGGTGTAAGCCTTTGAGCTTGTCGTGATTTGTGCCCTCCCTCCTCGAGCCACCGGTTGTTACAGAAACACAGGTGGACACAATTAGAAATAGGAAAAGAGTTGAAAGAAATTAAAAAATAGCTACAGTAGGTACCCCCATCGGATGTGGTTAAGGCAAAGCGTCTGTCATCAGAGGACATGAAAGGTAGTATCAAACCGAAGTGATATTCCGACGCCCTCTCGCTGTTGCCGTCCGGTAGGAGACGACTTTCGTTTCATTACAGTTTCTGGTCAGTGAGCATATTTTTAATTTTACGCCAACGGGTGTCGGGGCGGGGTCGGACCGCTGGAGGGGTTGCCTTAGCTACCCGGGTCGTACCACCAGCAAGCCGGTGCGCACTCTAGTCGTTCACTACAAACGTCAGGCAAATTGTAAAACAACTGACGAGACGGAACCGCAACTCACGGCTCGGTTTGGACTGGATGCACAATTTTAATGCACTGTCAAGAGGTCCTAGCGTCCTTTTAGCATCCCATTCTTTCTCATTCTCGTCTCGGTTATGCGAACCGGCTCTACACTTTGATGTTACGTGCTTTTGCTAACTGGTATCCCCCCCCTAGCCGGTGGGTATGCTACTTCTTCGCCCCCCACTGGGAAAACGGCACACAACGGAGAAGCATTATGAAACAGTGACTCCAACTCCATGGTCGCAATTGGAAAAGGGCTAATAAACAATGTAAAAATGATTATTGAAGAATGAAGGAAATTACTTTTTTCAAGCAGCATTCATCACGGAGGAAATAGCAATCCCGGTCGGTAAAATTATGCTTTAATGTTAGTAATTTTAAACCATTTGAAGAACAATACAAAATGAGAAATGGGACTTGTAAAATGGGAGGCCCTTGGTAGCCATATCTATACACTGTTATGAAGAGAAGTTTCTTATCACGTAGCTCATTGATTATTCAAGTACGCCAAGAGAAATGTTTGTTAACACGTTGAGTGCCAAGCGTTATTTGCCCACTGTTTACCACATTCTTTTTTGATAAAATTGATTAACTACATTTGTTAAACCGACGGATTTCAAAGCGAATTAGCAAAGGCTTCTCAAAAGATTAGTTTCTAATTTTACTATAGGTTTTTGTTGCTTTTTTAATTTATTTATTTATGGGGTAAAAACTCTTAAGAACTGATAACAGCTGGGTATCAAAAATCATAGCTATGGCAATCAAGGTGTTGAACCTTGTACACCATCATCAAAGATGTTCGTTATGACATAGAACAATTCAAAGAAAATGGTCTTTGTGTACCGCATTTTTTCCATAAATAACTCCTTCTTCTTATTTGACGAGAATTTACCCCAGTACGGCTTTAGAACCCAGTTTTGTGGATCTTCACAAGCTATTCTGGAGACATAGTTCCCTAAAGTGTTAAGGACCGGCTACTAAGGTCATATGTCCTCGTGTAGTATAACTTTACATAAAAGGTGTTTGTTTACTTTAAGATAATTATACGCTGAATATGCGTTTGATAAGATCAGTTATTACACGTTGTTGTTCCTATACATTTTATTGGTTTTTCTTCTTCTTTTTATACATATTCTGAACTAATGACATCTCAGAAACCCTCTGGCTCAGAGTTGTTCAAATGCGATAATTCTCCTTCCACTTTTTTTGTGCATCTTTCATTCGTCTGGAACACTTCCGTGACACTCGATAACGTTAGCCCATAACTATGCCTTCTCGTCATTGTTCAATATTGTCGAAGGATTTTCTGGCTTTTCGGCGGGTTTACTTATCTTTACCAAACAAAACTAAAAAGAACGACGCCACTGAAGGGCTGTGTTATTAAACCATGTTGTCTGGTTCTACGCGAATTGTACGCTGGACCCGTGAGTCACCGATCGAAATCTGAAACGCCTACGATCGACCTCGCGGACCGATAAGAGCCCCCGTAAATTAAACGTCCTCAAACAGTTGCTAACGACCTGGAGCCTAGGGTGGCGCAGGGTACTAATCCTTATAACAGTGATTAACAATAAATAGAAGCCGCCTGTTACGGTACTATCGCACATGAATGGGTTTATGATGGCATAATCCGTGCTGTTTAAAATTTTGATTGATATTGAACTTACTTCCTCGGATTGATTTTTGTTCTGCACCCGTTTAGGCTTTGCTCGTAGGGTGAGTCATGGGGATGAACTGGAAAAAAGTTTAAATAGTACAGAAAGTAAAATTACTATCTTAAGGAGAAGAAATTTTTTTGCGAGTTTGTGAACGTAATTCTTTCATATATTAAATTATTATCTTACTGTTTTTCAAAGCAGTTTTAAATTTACTTGAGCTTTGAACACAATTATTTAGACTTTCATGCAGTGACCATTTTTTAAATGAAAAGAACACTTTTGTTTTGATAAAGTAAATTTCCATAAACACAACATAATTTTAATTAAACGCGACATTCACCTTAAAAATCTTAAGGTGCTTAGTTTGATTGATATTTTTCAGAACTGTCGGTGGGGTGAAAAATGATTCGGTATCGAATTGGCAAGATTTTGTATGGCCAAGGGTACCAACATTTTATAGAGAATCTGGGACGAATAGAACCCTGGTCAGACGATTTTACAACGCATGATGCAGTTTGGAACGGTTCTGGAACTCATAGCGACCATCACACAAGAATTGTGCAAAATAACCTTGGCCACTCTGGTAAGTCTGTGCAAATTGATGCCGAATCATAATATATTTTTGAAAAAAAAAAACCAAACAAATTAAGCACTTATGGCAGATTTTTAAAGTAATTTTAATGTTGAATTGAAATGAAATTATGTTGTGTTCCTAGGAATTTCCTTCTATAATAATAATAATCTTTTCATCAAAAAGGGTCTAGTACTAGTGGAGATTTCAAATTAATGTGGTAAAGGAGTAAGTAATGTTTGAAAAACTGTACGGAGCTTCTTTCGATAACAGTAAGTTTAAAACATAAAGAAATAGGGAAAGGGTTACAGTAATTTTGCGTAGTCGACAGTCTTAAAAATGTAGGAATGGGTATAGAAGTCGAAATAGAGACCTTTTTTCTACTGTTTTCATTGAAATAACTACATACATAAACTACATAAAATAAATTAATAAACTGTGTGTCTACTACAATATATTTGTATGGTGCTGCGCAGTGTTAAATATTTTGCTAGTATAATTCAGAATTAAATTCATCTTATGATTCACTTGAATTGAATATTAAAAGTGAGAAACATTACAACGATTCTCTGGATCCTGACTTGGTCCTTTTTATGGTTTATGGTAGCTACACGTGGTTTATCATATATGACAACAGGTACATAAATTCAATTCATGGAAAGATTGCTTACTGTGTGAAATATTTCGATGAAATTTTGAAATGTTGTATTTTGCTTTTAAAAATACTGGCACCCTTCATTTTTGCAAATAAAACCGATTTCTAATAAATCGAACGAATTTTCTATTTTAATGGGACGACATCGTCTAGTGTGACTTTAGGTATTTTTCCGAGAAGCGTCCCTGTGACCTATTCAAACGAAGTTTAAGTCAACCGAATGTAATAGCGTGGGGTGCCAGATTCGTGTTTTGAACTCACGACTTTTGGTATGCTGTGTCCCGAAACAAAATATAAAAGAAAACGAATAACTGGTTCAGACATGTAGACCACTCTTTCTTCCGTGGAATTGCATTTTACGCCTTGTCAAAACTAAAAAGTGCATCGCAGATACGGAATGAAACCAGGCGAACGTTTTTGCACCCCATTCATATCCCTTAATGTACACGTAAGCTTACCTCACCCTGTAGCTTGGCGGGGATGGCACATGGCCGGAAGAAAGTTTTCTTCAAATACCAGTGCGAACCGAAGCGCCCGAGAGTTAATCGGTGGTGTCAAAGCATGCGGCCTTAGATCCGGAATGGCGAAAGGTCGTAACGCCGTGCTGGCATCGGTGGCAACAATCGGGGGGTGGGGATGAAACTAATTAAGATTTTAATTAATTATTAATCGACCCGTGACGGAATCGATCGGATCGTGGTGGCATCGGTGTACTGGGACGAATGGGGAGGGAGGGGATTCGCGGGATGCACCCGTATCATAATGACGATGGGTGGGAGGATGTCGGGCGGAAGGCGCGCGTGGCTTTTAAGGAATGTTGGAATTGAAATTCGATTCCAATGTGCCACTTAATTGAAGTGATTTATGGAGAGGCTGGCATGGGCAGCAGGAGCCCGAGCAACTGCAACACTTGCCCGGCCGGGCGATGCAATTCCGTCGGGATGAATTAAATTGCAATCATTTCAAAGGAGACTGCTGGCGGGTGGGACACGGCCATCGCTCCCCGTCAATCGTGGTTGGCACGAATTGACCGGTATTGAGTGTGGCAATAATTAAGACATCGTGCGTAGCTCACTGGCCACTAGAGCGCTGCCTAATGCCATGTTTTCCGACGGCAGACTGGAAATCAACCCATCTCACTCCCACGAAAACCCCACACATCCCCGCTTAAAGCTGGTGGTTGCTTTTAAAGAGGACGCCAATTGGCTTCGGTAAGTTGTCCAGCTATTAAATAGCTTGTGCCTGCACCGGAAACGGCAATACTTGGAGCGTGTGCCGCTGAACGCCGGTTCCGGTTTCGGGTGGGGCGTCGGGCAAGATGGAAGCTGAAAATCAAAGTTTAATCTTCCACTCGAACCCCTTTACGATCCCGCCGGTTTCCCGTAATGGTTCGACTATTTGTTCAGCATATGCCATATTGCCACGTGTCAGGCCGTTTCCATTACCGTACGTAGGGTGGAGCATTAGTAGGTCCTATTTTCTTTTTTCCATTTTTGTAATGCACAACGCGCACTTTCGACATGCGGCCGGATTATAAATTCTACCATCGAAGCCTATCCCATCCATCTTTAGGGAGACACTCGAGCTGGCTTTCGAACGTACGCCTCTGTTTACCGATACGGCCTGCTTCCCGTCGGAGGATGGGATGGCATTTTCGTTTTTTTTTGCATCCCATTCCTCCCGAGAAGTTTATTCACCCACGAGAAACGCTAATTGAAATCGCATTCCGTCTTGAAATCGGGGCTGAACCGACGTCCGTCATCACCCGTAACACGAGTTCGAGTGTTGAAACGTGTGCCGCCTATTATCATCGATCGATAGTGGAGGGAAAAACGCGAATGTCCAGCTTGAGTTTTCCCCGCCCTTCTTTCGTGTTGAGTTCGGGCTGAGGGTGGGCCTTTTTTTTCCTTCGGATTTCGTGATCAGTTAAAGCCGTGTAACCTGACACACGTAGGCTGATTAGCGCTAAGTACGCAAGGATAACAGGCTACTGGGTCGGATTGAACAAAAAAATAAACAAAAAAAAACAATACCACCTTATTTCCTCGGTTCAGCAAGTTTGGCACGGAAAAGCTTCCGGGAACTGGTGAGCGGTTGGGTTTTTTTTGGGTTTTCGTACACCGCGGAGGGGAAAACCATTACACAAAACACAGTACAAGTGACTGACAGTCAGAGGTTTTTCGCTTTAACTGGACCAACCGTCCGGAACCGGAAGTCGGTGGGAAAATCAACTCACGCTTAAAGACTCGCGCTGGCCGACGGTCGCTAATTAATTATTTGCATGCGAATATCAATTTACGGGAGTATAAAATACATTAGGCATATGGGGTACAATGCGCTCAGACGCTTGGGGAATACTGTTTATTTTTGTTTCTTTGGCACACTCACACACCCACACGCATTTAAACATCCGGAAGGGTCAGGACAAACGAAGGGACGGGAGAAAAAAGGTCCAACCATCCTACACGGAGGCACGAGGGGAAAGGTGTGGGCAGGTCGCGACCGATGCTGGCTGGCCGATAAGAAAATTAACGCTAAACAGCGAAACGCAGCAGTTTTCCGGGAAGGTTTTGCAAATGTAAGGAAAATGGGTTTTCACGGCAATTAGGCCACAGTCCGGACGCGAACTAATGCCTAGGCCATCCATCCAGCCGGGCTGTCGGAGCTGTCCGTTCCGGTTCCCGGGGAGGAGAATGGTGCACGGAAACGGAAGCGCGCCGTTGATCGTCGCGGCTTAAAGGAGGTGTTTAAGAAATGGCAAGCGGAACTGCACTTTTCGGAACTTGTTAGTGTCGCTGTATGTTGCATGAGCTCTAATTACCGTAGTCCGGTGGGGTCTCTGGTGAATTCTCTGGTCTCTCCACACTCCCCCCAACCCTCCCTGGACTACCCGGAAAAAAATGTTTACAAACGGTGGGCACTGCATTGTTTGAAGTCGTTCGGTCCATCGGGAATGAGAGGTGAAACATATTTTTCAATTTCTCAAATTGTAACTAATTCGTCTAAATTAGACTGCTCATTAGTGGTGAGCGGTTCTCGCCAAAAAGGGGGGAGGCGAGAGTGAGCATTTGGCGTTACTCCTGGATCCGTGTATTGGTTATACGGTGCGGCGCGGAGGAAATAAGGTTTATTTTTCTTGCAAGTCATTAGCATCAAACTGTTGACAGTTGACTGGCGCTGTGTGCGGTTTGTTGGCAGCCAGTTTCAAGTGGACCCATAGCACGCCAAACTGCACTCAGTGCACCGTGATCGGAGCAATTGTGCCAACACGGTTGCCTAACAATTTGACGAAAGGATCGTTTAGAATATGTTCGAAAATGTATGCAAATGGGTTCGGTTTAAACCGCTAGTGTATTTTACGATTTTATCTCCAATTTTAAACATAACACAAATGCAACAATACTACTCAAACATTGTCAAAACAAATAAGTATGCAGAAGAGCGAGTTTTGAAAAACATCAAAGATTATTCCCGTGTTGTTGAAGACATCAAATATTTAGTTACACGGTTCAAGCGGTGTCGATATCGAGTATGATATAATCTTACCGTTGGTTATTGTACGATGGAGACTTATCATTTGTCTCATAATTTATTTGCGGAGCTTAAGATCATTTAAGCTATAACGAACTCCCGTTGCTCATCTTTATTTAAAAATTGAGCGGCACATCGAGAATTTTGTGTAGTTGTTAAATGGGAAAAGGGTTCGTGACATTCTACATTTTAATGTGTTCAACATGACAGCCTCAAACTGCGGTTTTGCTAGATTCCATACTATAATAAACATAAAAATTCAGATATTAGCCTTGCTATAGAAATTTAGAAAACGAACCAATCGTAATCACAAAGCAATAGCCAATATTTCTTTCACAACACACCACAAGCAAGTTCGATAAAACTTATATCAGTTGCTTGAACATGAATTGTTTTCAGAAATTACATCTGACAAAAACGAAGCGGCGTATGAGAATAATCAGTTTTACTGGGTTCATTGGGCAATACAAAATAGTTTACTAGGAAGTTTTTATACTCCTAATAAATTTCCAAAGAACTATAGAATCTTGAAACTGCTATTCTAATATTCTCCATTAGAATATTTTCTAATATCAATTCTAATATTCTGTACAATACGGCCTGGCCGTTCAAATATATATAAAAAAAAATTCTAATATTCTTTATTTAGTAGATTTAGTGCCACGAAAAGGAAGTATTCTCATATGCGATATTGGATATGCGAGAAAAGTGGTTCTTTATTTGTTTTTTTTTTTGTATTTTAGGCTATGTACAAAGTTTCAAACAATTAATTTTCATTTTCATTCTGTTACTTTTGGTAGAAAATGTCATAGAATTTAGTTTCCTCAAAAGACTATTGCGAGTTATGTTACGAAAGGAAAAAGTTGATTATATTCCACTGAAGTAAAATCGTTCTTTGTTGTTGTTTTGCAACATGCAATTAGTACGCATTGATAGCTTTTATATGCACTTGCTTTATTTACAATATCTTAAACATGTTGTTATTCCATTCTTGCATGCATTTTTTCTCCCTTTGGTATCCTCCCACCTTTCAATGTGGATCGATTTTGACGAGACTTTTTGTTGGTACTAGATTTTTGTTGTTGTTGCTTGAATTCACTTATCTAACGGACCTTTCTAATAGTGCGCCATTAACCGATAATGTCGAAGATCAGATTAGTTTCCCCGTTTTTGCCGTGCTGCACAGATAGCCCTAGGACGGGGTCATTCTCTTTCCGTTTATTCGCCATGTCACCGGTCCGGAGGGCTGTCATGGCCACGGCAAAAACGAAGCCCTCCAGCCAAAGGGCCAAGCTAATGAATTGTCCACCAGCGAACGGCACCGAAGCGTCCAATGGTGCGGGTGGCTTGCGCGTGGCTCCCACTTCCGACGATTTCGAATGACTGTCGATTGTGTGTCATTTGCGATAGCAATCGCACGGTCAACACGGCACAACAGTGTAAAGATCCAACGGTGTTGGCCAACCCCAAGCGTGCTGGCGATCCGTTTTTCCGGCGAGTCCGGCGCTCGGTGGTAGCGTAATTGATTTTGTGCATTAAAATGCATGCGATGTCATTAGAAAGTGATTTGGGGAACCCGTAGGCAGCCCTTTTTTGATGAGTTACCTGGCCGTCGGGTCGGAACGAACGTTCGGCACTGGAGTACGGTAATTTTCTTCCGGTTTCCATACCGCTAGAACGCTTCCTCAGTGCATGCAGCACGTTCCGTTTACGACTGTTTTCATCCGGAACCTTCTGTACCGGGGCCATATTGACCGTTGGCCGATCCATGGAAACCACGCCAAGACAATCAATTTCGAGCTCTGACCAGGGGTTTGGGCAAGCGGAGTTCCCCGCTGGGAGGCGTACAAATTTAGAGGAAATAAACAAATGGAATTAAATTTGTATGCAAATTCACAAAACAAACGTCACTCTAGCCCGCCGTTTCCGAATTCCGAATGATTTCACAATCAGTTGAGGGGGAAAAATAAGTGTCGGTTTCGCATCGTCTGCACCGCGGCGAGAGGGTCTGGTGTCCGCCTGGAGGTGCCAGCATGAGATAAGGCGCCACCCACCCGTCCGGGTGACAGCTTTCTTACCATCAACCCCCGGGGCCTCCGCTGCTTTCCGAAGAACTTCAACCTTCTCTCGCCCGGTTGGTCTAATTGCTGCGCAAATTATATCTCTAACGAGATAGATAATGACACTTTCCCACTCCCGTCTCCGGGTCACGGAAGGTGATGGAAGCACTTGGGCCTTTCTTTCTCGGCATTTTTCCGCCCCTCAACGGAGGGTTCGATACAGTGCGCGATTTATAGGGTTTCGGTGAGCAGAATCTCTAATTTAGTCGTCCTGATGGCTGTGGGGGTGGGAAAGATTCGGAATGTAAAATTAAATGACTGGGAAGGGATGGTCCGGTTCGCGGGAGAGGGATCACGAGCGAAAGCGATAGTCATTTAATTGAAATTCGAGTGGCACAGGTTTATTGATTTGGAAATGTGTTAAAATTGGCTTGATAAAAACATTTAAAATATGTTTTCCAAGATTCTTTAGGCAAAATAAACAACGAATAGAAATGTGCAATACATCTAAAGTCAGCTTTTAAGTAGACAAGAAGTTTAGTTACAATTCCAACTGGTTATTCTAAATATTCTTCGTTTAAATACAGCACCTGTTTGTCAGGTGACATCATAGGACCTACTTCTTGTTTTAGCAGGCTTACCTCAGATACTATAATGGAGTCAATATTAATTCAATAAAGCCTTCCTACAGCCCTGAGTTGGAAAAGCGAGCGCCGATCTTCTTCGCATACTATGCACCTGAACGGATGCTACATGAATTTTCCTTTCCGTACGCGCGCTTTCCTTCGGTTCGCTTAGCAGCTTGCACGTGCAGCGTTAATATTGACCTATCGGCGTGGGAGTTGTGGGATCCCGTGGCAATCGCGAAAATAGATGAAAATTGTTCCGGTATTAACCCGGATGAGCTAAGATGGAAACGTTGGTTCGTTTTTTTTTTCATTTGATGAATTTTCCTTTCCATCGCGTTTGTTTTTGTAGATTGAACGGCGGTTCTGCTAATGGTCATAAATATTTATCCTCTTCGAAGGCGGTTGATTTTCCTACCGGTTCTGTGCATCAGCAACGGGTAGGGTAATGGATGTGGAAAACAATGCAGAAAAAAAACTTGAGCAAATTTTGCGGCCTGTTCGCCCTCAACGATTCGCTGCGAACCCTTAATCGGATACTTTGGAGAGTAGTGGCAAAGGGAAAAGGAAAAATCCCGCTTCGATACCATTCACACACACACAAACCATCCCTACGGCCGTACCGTCTTTGACCGTCTGCCGCGTGGAAAAACATTGTGGAAAAATCGTCACTAATGAGAAATTTCGCCACGGTAGCCATACCTTACAACTGTCGCTGTCGAATGGGCTTATTATGGAGTTTCTTGCCACCGCGGTGGCTGTCACGGTGCTTGCAGCGGCGTGGCGTCGACGTGGCCTCGAGGTCCTTCCGTTTCCGTGCACTATATAATGGTATTTTTCATTAAAAATGCAACTGCTGCCGGGTGGGTGGGTGATTGGAGTCAAGCTGCGCGACCGGAGAATCGGCAAGTACCCGTGACACGTCGAACCGATGCGGATGATTTGATTGATCGAGAGCACTTGGGGTGGAAGGGTGGTGGCTTCGATTCATTAGCGAGAGTGGTCGTAATTTGGGCCCGAGGGTGGAGGAAGGATTTGTTTTGACACAATGTTCCTGTTCCGGGAAGGATTCCATGGGCGAAGGATCGAGTGACTGAAAGTGTTGGCGAGGGTCATAGGAGGGTCATTTTGGTGGCCATTGTTTTCAACAATATTGGAAGATAGTTTATGTTTGGGTCTAGTTTAAGTTCGACACAGAAGGTGAAAAAAAACAATGCTAACATTAATAAGTTGCATGTAATTATTAACGTCTAGGATATGTTTCTTTTATGTTTGGTAAAGGTTTGAGGTAATCGGGTTGGATGATTTAAAATAGCTAATTTGCAATTAGTATGCATAGACCATTAACGCATAAAATTGCATACTTTGGTTTTCATAACTGTACATTTTTTAAATAGTTTATATTGCTTTACTCTCATATGATAATTGAATGGCTTGATTATAAAAAAAATATGCAAAGGATGAAAAATTTTATAAAAAGAGGTAGTTACCAAACTATTTCTAAAAATATTGTGTAAAATTTGGTTTGTTATCTTATAGGTTAAAATATATTGACTGATTTGTTTTCAATCATTATCTTAATTCTATGTAACTTTAAACTATTTTTGCAGCGTAATGATTTTTAAAAGCATTTTTCTTTTTTTAATTTCTTTTTAACTTATTTTGTTGTGAGTTGTTCTTGGAATTAGTATGTGTGATAAAATTATCGTTACTTCCAAGTACTAAATAGAAAAAAAGAAGATGCACTTACTACAGCTAAAAAAATATGTTCATGATTATTTGAAACCATGTTTCAAAGACAATTACCGAATGGAAGGGATAAAGCCGCATAAGTGGTTGTTGTAGTTGATGCATTACGATGAAATATGAATATAAACTTCCTATATGTTCGCTTAATTGGATAATGTTTGAAGAGGGAACATGTGATGTTCTAAGTGGTTAGGCATGAGCATCTATGAAAATCAAGCACTTTGACCTATGTTCTACGAATTCATGCTACCAGTAACGTAGTTCCTAAACGAATTGAAATATTTAAATAAATTATTACAAACATGAAAAACTATGAATCGTTCAATTGTTATCACTATAAGCTAGGAAAAATGTATTTTGTAGCTAAAAAACAATCAGTTAGTATTTACTTTTTTACAAACGAATGTAAATGCTTTTGGAGAAATAATAATTTTTAAACACTATATTATATTCTGGATCTATTTCTTATTTGTGTGTGTTTAATGTCCTTAGAAATAAGAAGAAGAGCTGAATAAAACTTCAAAAGAAAGTAACCGATTCCCATTTCCAATCCCGTATAAGTGATTTGTGTTTGTCAATTAAATTTAAAAGCAATCTAGCTAACAGCAAACGGCATAGCCTGAGGTATTTTTCTTTAAGTCTTTAGAGAATATATTATGCCTTGCGGACCTTCCACGTGCGGGGTTCATCAAAACTAGATGCATCTCCTGGGTTGTACGTTTTTCTTTATCCTCCAACGCGTGCCTCATTTCCCCGAGGCAATGCACACCGAGCCCTCGGTTTGATCCGACCTGTCGATTCTGATTGCGATTTCGGTTTTACAACCAGTTCTGCAAGCGTATGCGTTGGGGAAATAAATACAATTTTAAATTCTTTCACAGGATTGAGGGTGTCGAAATACGAACGACGTATAATGTAGCTATTACCACCTCGTGTTGAAAAGGAAAAATTGTACTACCAAAAGGCCCAGGGAGGTGACACCTCGCAAAGCGCAGAAAGATCATCGCTGATGTCATCATTTTGATTTTTGCATCGTTTCGTCCCTCAAGTTCCCCCCTCACTTTTCCAGTTCGGCTGAACCAGCTGAACATGTAGGATAATTTGAAAAGGATTATCCGATTTGGGATGTTTTCCTTGGGCTTGGCACCGGTCTGACACATTGTTTTCCTTTTCAACTTCGTTCTTTCGTTTTCCCTCCTGTTGTCTGTTTTTTTGCTTCCGCCGCCGAAAGCCGACCATAGGGCTTTCCCTCGAGGGATGCGCGTTATCGTGTCAAACCGGGACCGGATTCCATTATTCTTGACGGGGTGTTTCCCTTGGAGATGCTCGAGCATTCGGTGTACGGCTGGCGAAAAGTGGCGTTCCGGAAAAAAAAGGCGTGGGGATTCAAACCCAAACCCGGTTTGCCCCGTCGCTCAAGACGGAAGGTGAATTCAATTCGACGGTTCGTTCCGTCGATATTTGATTGCCCGTCCAAGGAGGTATTGGTACGCGGGATAAAGGGGTGAGGGCGATACTCGTCCAAACTAAAAAGGGTATATCCGATCCGACGACGAATAGGATCGCGGACCCCGGCAGAGGTGAGCGAGAATGTAACAAATGCCGGCTGGCAAAGGAAAAGTCAGTTCGATGGAAAACAACGTACAAACACACGGAACAGATTGCGTCTGTTTTGGGAGGGGCTAACAAAGGGGGGAGCCGTAGCGTGTCCGATAAATTCTCTCATCATCATTGCCATCAGCATCGCCAGCGTCATCGTCGGCTGGGACGGTGTGCGAGCGGTGAGGAGAAAATAGCCATGTTAGCCATATTCCCCGGAAACCGGGTTTCCGGCCTTGCGGACGAAGATGAAGGATCATCTTGGCCAAAGGAAATGCTGGGGCAAAATCACTGAAGTAAAACAATGCGAGCACAACAAATAACAACACGTAGAAAAAACATAAAATCTTGCAACAAACACGTTGGAGCAAAATGAAACCGGTATTTCTCGGAGCGTGTGTGTGGTGATCGGATATGGAACGGAATTGTAAAATTTATTTGCTTTCTGACAGCGTAAAGTGGGCAATCGGGTGGGCAGGGGGAGGGAGGTGGCGGCTGAGATCACGGAAGAGCACGAGGCAGGATGAAAAATCGCCCGTCCCGAAGCGGACGGACTCCGGAATACAAGGGAATTTACACATCACCGGCAATGGCACGTGATAAATATCCGGAATCGGACATTATTATTTTTCTATTTGTATTTCCATCCCCTCTCCCTTTCTGTCTGCCCCGGTCGTCCCGGTTTGCCCCGGCGGTTCCAACCGGAACCGGTTGCAGGTCAAGCGCAGTTGACGAAGGAAAACGGCAATTCCGGACCATTTCCAGTGAGGCGTTGTACCGAATCGTATTTGCAGCCCTCTGCAGCGCGATGCTTGAGATTTTTTCCGACGTCGAGGTTGGAGTTGATATGCGCTTGTGTGTGTGTGCGTTTGTGTGATGCTGTTGCGTCGGGGCGCTGCGATTGGAATTGCAATTGACCGGTATCGGTGCCGATCGATTGCAGACCGACCTGCCAGGAACAAAACAAAAAACCCGGGAAATACTACTCTCGAACCCACACGCCCCCTTTCCGGAGGGCGTCCCGGTCGATTGTACCGAACCGGGCCGGACAAATCTAATTAAGGTTTCGGATTAAGCGGAAATCAGTTCCCTTGCCGGCCGTGTTTGGTGGTGGAAAAATCGACCGGACGAAACTTTAACCTACCGAAACCAATAAGATTACAGGTCTTATTAGCTATTATTATGTAACTAAATATATTCCAGTTCGCTCCTTGAGCACTTTATCGCAACGCCAGGGCAGAGGGGGAGAGGGTTTCTGCGGTTCCGGTCAACGTTCGATTAGGGACGAGGCGTTCCGATGGATTTCGAGCGGGGGTGCGTGGTCACGACACACATGTACACCCTTTTTCCACCACTCTTTGGGGGAGGAGCTGCCGGGGGTTGTGCACGGAACGGATGATCATCATTTCAATTAGTTTTGGATGGTTTCGAGTTTTTCCACCCGGCCGGCGTTCCGCCCGGTAAGATGTGCTGGATGTGTCCACGGTGGGCGAGGTGTGTTTGTTGACGATGGCAAATGATGTGCTGTTCGGATTTTATTGCAAATAAGATTTCCAACGCCGTGCGATTGCGTGAGGATTTTGCTGGAATGGATTCGTGCCAAAGAGGAAGGGTGCACACGCTTCTCTATGCTGGTATTAGGTTTTATTGTACATTTACCTTTGCCACACAACAAGTTGACAACCGTAGAACTGAGTATGCGTTACTAGAAGTTTGTGATAAATGTGTTACACAGACGTAAAATAATACGTTTTCATTGTTTCACACGAGGATATTTTTCAAGAGATAATTGCAATCTCATGCTGCAAATGATTTGTGTTTGCACACCCTATGCCTATTTGAATAAATGTTAAACTGTGCCTAGCCCTGTAACACCATAAAATTCAGAAATTGTACCGTTTTGATTGACATTAACAAACACACAAACGATATTTATAACGCAGTCAGATGTTTTTTATGTAACAAATCGTTATATTGTAACAAAAACAAATTCTACGCAATATTTGCGGATGTAATAAGACTCAAATGTTTGTTTTTAAACAAATGGCAAACATTATCAACGCTACATCTAACATTAGCACAATTGTATTTGTGCCACTAGCATGCATCTTTATATTCTCACACATACGATTATTGTACGATCGTTCGTAGTTAGAGATTATGCGCTGCAAAAATTTGGGAGTGGTGTTTTAATTACTGTTTTTTAAATTAAATTTTAGATCAATTGATGATCCGATCCAATTCCGATAAACTGTTTACAAGTCATTTGTCTTTTGCACATTTTCTACTAAATTGTATTTCAGGCTGTGGAGGTTTTTGAAAATTGGAATGGAAAAGAATACAATTGTCACAAGGCACACACAACTTTAACAACGAAAATAAAGAACCAGAATCCATTAAGTACTGATGTCTATTTACTGAGGAGATCTGCAGTTCATCGTTCGAACATTGAGAAGTGTAGGAATTGCTTTTATTTGTAGGCGACACCGAGTTTCAGCAGTGTACATTCCCTGGCCGTGGCGTTTTGTTACGATAGATTTACTCAAATATCCTTCGACAATGCTTCAAATGGTCGTACTTATAGCCTTCCTGGCAAGGGACCGATGTGATTACTGCAAACCGATTCTTTACCGGAGGACTCACGCTCCCCTCGGTTGGACAGATGATGGTCGGCGTCGGACATAGCGTTTTGCATTGGTCACTTGCTTCGTCCCGTTCGCAGCATTCGTAGTTCCACAGACACTTTTCTCCCTCGGCCTCAGCTGGTACACCTTCAAGGCAACACATGGCTACAAAAAAGGCACCACACAGGATGCTGACCGAGAGCGTTGATGGCTTCATTTTTACGACGCACTCGTGGAACAATCGCGGAGAAATGTGTGATTTGACGCGTCGCAGTTGAACCATCGGCAAAACACGGACGTAGACGATCCGATTCCGCGATGCTGAGATGTACGCTAATCCCGCAATGGAGCGAACTGATGTCCGCTATACTTGCTGAAATGGATTTGCGCGATCACGAACGGCTAATCTCAAACTGACCGTCGTGCGATTGCAGGGCCCGGACGGCTGCTTGGCACGCTTCCTATCAAAGTTTGCAGGCCGGCTGTGTCGAGGTCCTTTCTGCTGATAAGCGAGGTCGACGCAACTAAAGCATCTTCATTCCGGTCGATGAAGCTTGGCAGGTGCATGTTTTAATTGCCAAATGAACACAATCCGAGGACAGTGAAACCGGAGAGGAATTTAATGTTTATCACTCCTTAGGCAAGCTCGATTGATTTGTGTAGAGGCCGTCATTTATTCAGCAAACATGGCCAGATTGTTGCGACCTAGTTTCGACACGATCATTATCCTTGCCAACGGTTATTCAATCGCACCGGCGAGGGACGCCTCCGGGCTCCGGAGGACAAACCAAAGTAATCCTGATTTATTCCTCGTGACATCTCCAGCGAAATGTCGTCCACCGTCCGGTAGGACGTCGTTAGGTTTTGCGAATTCCAAAGGCCAGCATTTTGTTTGCAGTGCGATTTGAATGATTGATTAATTTGTATATTTCTGACCGCATCTTGAGTCCGTCAGCCTCTACCCAGAGCGCTGCTCCACCGGTACCGGACCTTCGCTCACCGGACGAAGACTAAACATGCTGCTTATTTGTTGGCCCCACTTTCGCTTGGTATCGTGCCAAAGATCCTGCGAGCGACGTTCCCTATGGAGAGGGTACGGATTATGTTTGACACCACGGGATGGACACAAATGCACGTGTATTAAATTTTACTGCTACGGAGAGAGACATTGATATTTGCTTCGGTGATTGGAGTGTTTCAATTATTGTCGACTATTCGATTGCCGGCCTGGTGCTTGCGGACAGCAACTCCCGTGCCAGTGTCGCTTTAATCGATCCCGAATGCGCAGCCACATGCCTTCGGGAGACGACGGTCGGGCTGCACCTTATGCACGTGAGCAAAGCATCCTTAATCCTTATCTTGCCACCGGCAGCAGGTGGTGTTTTGCTACCGATGTCAGGCCAAAGCGCATGTCGTTGCTTTAGATTAGTAACTTTTTCAATTATCATTTAAATCGATCGGTGGAAAAGTGGAAATGCGACGGGAGGTACCGGGGAAAAGGTCTTTCGCCTTCTATCTGGCGATCTTTTGCCAAAACAATTCAATTTTACGAGCACCGATTTCGTGAAAAAGACCGGATAACGTTTGTTTTGTTTCATAGAAGCGTGATTGGACACTCCGCGATTGGAAACTCAGCAGTGTGAAACTTTCAAGTTAATGATTTTAATGTGTAAGCAATCGTTTTGTTGTTTTTATTTGCGGCAATGTGTTCAGAAGCTAGTCTTGTTTAATATTTAGTAAACTTCTAAGACAAAGATTATTTTGATTATGCTTATGTCTTTCTTTAGAAATTGTTCATCCCTGGTTTTTTATTGGAAATTGGTGCATCCCTGCTTTATTGCATACATCTTGGCGTTGTACTGGTTCAAGTGTTTATCAGCGAAAAAAATAAATAAATTCGTCTTGCAAAAAGTACTGTAAGATTAAATATTTCATGAAGCAAGAAGTAATTAACATACTATGCTACCCAAGATGTACTCAACAGATCCATTAAGGATCTGGAATGAGAACTGAGAAGAAAATGGCGCTGAAAGTTTGAAATGCGGAGTCAATCGAGTATTTCAATGTTGCTCAGAATTGGAAAGTGAAACGCACAAAATTATTTATCTTATCCAAATATTACTTCAATTACCTCAATTCAATGTACTACTAACACACCCTTTTCCGTAACGACTGTGACAGAACTTTTTAAAAATGGTATAAAGCAGTTTTGCAATTTTTGCATATTTGAACTTAGGGTCACAAATGACTGCTCTCAATGTCAACAATGAGTTAGCGACAGGTTGTCCAGTGTTTGATGAACGATTGCAAAAGTCTTTCAATGTCTCCATTCTACGCTCAACAGTCAACGGCAAAATTCATTTCTTTTTCAAGCTCCCAGGAATCAACCATTCGGTTGACGCGTTTCAGCTTTTTCGACACGACTCGACGTCGCCATTCGGTGGATTGTAATGGTGGCTTAAAATACCAGTCGGATGCCTACCGACGGTTGCGGAGTTTGATTTATTTGACAGCTTGTTCATTATTCTTCTTTTCGGCTGTCAGGATCGGTTTGGCAGACCACTGATCAAGCGAACAGTTTAGCGTACGGTTTCTAGCTTCACTTCCGATTCAATAACCACCAATTTTGAGCCACCGTCGATGCAGTTTAGTTTTAGACCGGCGTACAAATGCAGTACGGCAAGCTCGCGGTCAGCGGTGCTGACAGGCTTGTCGGTTTTTGCATAACACTTTTGTCAAAATTTTGAACGTAACGGCACACCGTTCTGTAGCGTTAGGAGCTTTATTTGGATTGGATCGAAGCATGGTTTGAAATTTTTGAAATTAACCATTGGCTTGTTGTTGTATGCTGAAATGCTGTTTCGATTGAATTATTAATAAAGACTATTATACACACCATTTTGGCAAAGGATCTGATTTAAAATATTTCACTATCGAATTATCCTTTTACCATAACTTTAACCAGATTTTAATCAAAAGATTCGAAGAGTCGGTCCGCAATAATAAAAACGAAAGCCAGCAAATGAAACGTCCCATTTTGTCCGCCTCACATACCCACCGTGCAATCAACATCGAATTGTGGTCAACCGATTCATTGGGCAGGTGAGTGAGTGATGAAATTTTGCAAATGAATTCTCACATTCTCACTTCCTATTGCCATACACTTCCTGGGCAATAGCTGTTTTGAGCGGCGGTTAGGGTTTCTGATTGACAACAGAATGGCAGGATTATGCTCCGAATCGTCGGGTTTTGCTGGACGCGGGATTTCACCCCGACACCTCGTGCCACCTCCGACACACCGTCCGACCCGAGTCTGACTGATTGACTGGCGTGGCGAACTGCGCGCGCCAAAACTCCGAACTGCAGCAGATTGTGTCTGGTTCCGGTCGATAAATTGTGGCCGTTTTATCGAGGCGTTATATTATGTGCCACCAATTTGCGTACCCGGGTACCCCCGGTACGAAAACCACAAACCGGAAAGGTGAAACAATATAAATTGCATCGCCACGGCAGTACGTGTCGTAAAGTATGGCCTCGTGCGGCAACAACTCAAACCAACGGAATCGAGCTCGGAAGCGCATGCACACGATGATTTGCCAATCGTTTGCGCTTTGATGGGATTTGTTTGCTATCATATATTTTGAATCATATTTCACAACCGTCACAAGATGCTCGCTTACAAACAACACTACACACTCGTCCCTCGGGGAAGGAAAGCAGAACGCACAAGTGTGCCTGCAAACCCAAATCGATCGATTGCACGACGAGGGAAAAAGTGTCAAATGCACAAAGGCCTTTCTTCGGTAAACTAACCCCCGACGGTACGCGGTCTATTCCATCGAGCATCGCTCCGATGCGGTTCCCGTATCCTTGTCCCGTGTTCGACAATGCTCTTTGTCCGTTCCGGGCTGGAATGTATGCTCGATTTCTTCTCCGGCCAGCGTGATTGTACGTGCGCTGGGAGGGTCGTTTCCCTACCTTTTTCATGTTTTGCGTTACTTCTCCCCGCCACGTTCCTCTGTCAGCCATTGCCGCAGCCGTAAGCACGTGATTCCTGCACAGGACATCCGGACGAGGCCGAAAGAGGGAAGCGAGAGACACGGATCAACATTTGCCACCTTTCACATCGGGCTCGAGCCCGGGTCGAGGTGTGACTGCCGGTGAGAAATTTGTTCCGGAATGAAATCGTAGCCCACTGATCGTCCCCTCCGGGCATCGGTGCGCGCTCGAACGCTCTGAGGCACAAAAAGGAAAATCGCGCTGCAAATCAACGTCCGTGATGTAAAAGAAAATTAATCAAATAAACACGCGGTACTGAATTTCAATGAATCGAAACGATAATTTCGTCGGCTACCTCCCTTACTTTTATTTCCATTGCCCAAAACGCGGCCCGGCCGGCGACACGTCGTGGCCACTGAACCGTACCGTCAGCCGGGCATGATTTCGTGTGTGTTTGTGTGTTTATGCGCGACACCATCTCTCCGGTGAAATGAGAAATAAAAATCTTCATTCGATTTGCAACGGAACTACCGGAACTGGGGGGGTGAGGAGGGTAAATTAAAATGGTTACATTATGTCGGTCCGTGTCATAATCATTTGTCAACCTCGGAGAGCTGCTGTCGATCGGGCGACATTGAACCGAATTGATTGAACGTAATGAATGTCTTTCGGAAATATTGCGGTAAGTTGATACGGTACGTTAGTGGTTCAAGGGATTTAAATTGTTTCATTGTGTTTTTGTGGTTCCAAACCTTCTTTTGAGGTTCCGTTATACCACGGGTTTCATAAAGAACTTCAATCAATCTTGTCTATCTACAAACCAAATTAAAAGTACATTTTGGGAAGTACCATGAACATTTGTAGTTGATCAATGTCTAGTTTAAAAAAACCCTCATATTTTCAATTCACGTAAGATTCGATCAGTTGGTTATATCTCTGGAACATTTTACGTTCTGTGTTTAACTGATCAGAATATAACTCTGAACGAATTTGGTCGTTAAATTGAACAAGCTGCAAACATTTTGATAACTAATTTTGTATTCCTTAATGATAAAATACATATTTTATTGAATAATCCGGTCGGCTTGTTGACGTAGTTGAATGACATTTTTACTCTTTTATTCTTTTCATTGGACTAACTAAAAACTTGAATTTTAGAAAGTAAAATTAATTCCAATCCCTCTTATGCTTCCATGAGCTATGAAAGTCTAACTTGTACTGTGTTTCCTTCTCTGGCTCATGAGATTTTCAAATCATTTTTAAATTAAAAAATAGTGTGTACAATTACATGATTTTGTGATTGATTATCAATCGGCATCAATTCTTCTAGTGATTTTCTAATTGTCTTCCGTGCATTTTTGTTGAAATTAGTTTGACTTCGATGGTTACGATCCAGACAATCAGTTAGTTGATCTCTAAGGTCCTCTTTTTTTTCTTGGCGCTTTATTGCGTTTTTTTATTCAGAGCCGAATTTATAGCTTGCATGAGAAAGAAAAAGTGGTTTGAACAAACTTACTTGAGAAAAACATATCATTTCTAACAAACCATTTGTGTTTTACAAACTTACCATCATGTAAAACAAGATAGAAATGGGGTTTCTAAAATAGTAGAAAAGTATGATTAGTTCTCGTACTTGAAATAATGCACCGCGGTTTGCTTTTAACGAGGGAATAATATTGGTTGAGTATCAAATAAACATTTAAAACACGTTTTTACAAAAATAATATTGGATGATTCCTGTTCTTTAACTTTAACTAGCATAACTTGGCACTCGGCCAAGCTATTGGTTTTGGTCGTTTGTTGGGATTTATTTAAATATGGAGGATCCTAGTAAGGATCAGCACAAAATTGCTATTGGAGTGATTAATCTGCTCACCCATGATGTGCAACTTACGTATGTTCAAAGCACTTATCCGATTCTATTCAAGGATAACGCATTTGTGATGCGTTAAGCAACGAACTGTCACCATCAAGAAAGCATTTTGAATGGCCGGATCGGGATTTTCCTTCATTCTCCAGCGAATCATAACGGAAACGCAACCCTCACGGACTCAGAACACGGCAGATTGGATGTTCTCGGTTAAATCCTTCCACGAACACAGACCTGGGTTGCCATTGATTGAGCAACACAGATTGAACGCCTTCGGGGCAGGCTTTCTGCGTGTGATAGGAGAATTAAAATTCCTTCCATTCGGCTCTTCCGAAACTCTCGCAGCAGAGATTGGAACCTTCCGGTGGAAAACTTGGCATCGATTTAATTGAACCAACACTGGTGAGCGTGATACGATGGTGACATCAAAGCAGCCTGGATTCGGGGACACCTGCGTCGGCCGTGCAATAACTTAATTCCAGGAAACCACACCACGGTGCGCAGAAGGGACCGCACTTATTCTCATCAGCACGCAGGGAAGGCAAACGGTACGACTCTAAGGCTGCGGGGTCGAGACACACCCTTGCGCGTGCGGAAATGCTGTCACCCATGATAAATCAGTGTACCCGAAGCATCGTTCATTAGATGGAAAAGCGTAACATTATTTGGCTAAAATTAAAATATCAAACAAAAACGACGCGGGACCCCGGGGGCGACAGTGACATGCAACGGGTGTGCATCCGGGGTCGCGATAGTGTCCTCCTACCTTCGTTCATCGTAAAAAGGGGTTGCTTTAGGGACACCTCCAGCCTTGCGGGGTCTGGCAACCGAGACTGGACCCCATTCAGGACGCGCCATCCGTGGAGAATATGTACGAAACACGCATCAAATAATTGTCACTAGTAATAGCATGAGTGATTGTCGTGATAAATAATGCGTTCGGGTCGCTTAGCGAGGAGGACAACATTGCCAATGTGTTGTGCGGAACGAGGGAGGAAGGGAGGGAGGGATGGTGACTAAATTTAATGCAATTTGAAAGGTCCTTGTCGAACGCACCGGGAGGGAGAAGAGTAATAGCGAAAACAAAAAATAAATCCCCTAGGCTACGCTTTCCATCATGGGCTTTTGTCACAAGTTTTGGGGGAAAATTTATGAACCACGCCTAGACCTTCTGGCGGACGAGTCGGGTTGGCGGGGATGGCGGAAGGAGACGGACGTGAAGCACGTCTCCAACCCCTGGCACCGCCACTACAAACCAAACATCAAACCCGTCCAACATGCTGCTCTTGCTTCTGCAGCGAGAACAAGGAGTCTAATTTCAGGCGTACATTGAAAACGGGCGCTTCCCGTGGGATGCAACAATCCGCGAGTTCGCAACTTCATGTTGCGATACATATGTTTTCGTCGCGCTTCCCGCAAAACGCCCGGGAATGCCAGCATATGCGGCCGGCACCTTCCGGTACGCGTACACGTAAGTGTCAATGCGTGAAATGCGTTTTGATAGCATGAGATATGAATCCGGGCAGCGTACGCATACGCAACCCATACTCCCCGCTTTGGAGGAGTGGTCGGAGCGACAAGGCACCGAGGGATCGGCTTACTAGGGGTGTTGAAGTGAAACTGAACCGTCAAGATTGAGCGAGGGTGGCTGATTTCGGAACCGATTCCAACGGGGCGTCCACGGGCGGACACGGAGGAAACTACCGAACACGATGGTAAATAGTAATTTAAAACCTGGATAAACTTCCGATTCCGTGATGAATTAGGGCGAACGTACGGGGAATGGAAGAATGTGCGGGACAAACAGGCAAACAACGACATCGATCGGTCGCCGGACGTGAAGTGGAGTGGAGTGTTTGTGTCCCCGAGCGGGGTACATATTGTCTCGGCCTGGATGAAAGAAAGGGATTACACATAGATTTGACGTACTATGTTGCCAAATGTCGGGCAAAACCCAATCCTGAGCCGCATGTTGCTGTGCAGCGAAAGGTATTAGTTTAGGACAAATTTGAACAGGGATGATAGAAGATTAACGAAGATGTCCTATGCCTGGATTGCAGGCCAGGCAAAAGGACGCTGTGCATTTAAGGTTATGTTTACAATTAATTAAGAAATTGAAAACGACGAAGTGTCTCAGCTCGAAATCCGGCGATTAAATCAATAAACATTTCAATTAGCGTTAAAAATAACCAAATCAATTTACATGAGCAACATGAGGTCCTGACCAAAACATAAGACAAATAAAAGTAAACTTGTCAAACAAGCTTTCGATACCTTAAACCTGACTGCTAAATAATAGTACATTTTGCATATTTCACACATTTTGCAAATTTCCAACCATCTCTCAACTGTCGAACACAACGACTTTTTGTTGAAAGTCTATAAAGTCTATAATACCGTTAATTAACTATTTTTTAACGAGTAAGTGTCCAGCATTGATTGATATCAGTTAAGCAGTTTTCATTGTTTTCAACTGGACCTACCGGTTTGAGGTTTCATCTCTTGCATGTTTTTGCAATATGCAAAATACATTTTGGCATTTCTGCAAATGAAATTAATATTGTCTTGTCCTGCGATCATTTTCCTCTATTCAATTTACGCAATATTCAGCTCTTTTACAGATGGAATAAGTATTTTTGAGCAATATTAGTTTAAATCATCCCGTAGTTTTTTGCTCATAGTATAGTGTGTTTTAAGTTTTAAGTAATGACTGATGTTTTTTTTCTATTGTGGTTTTCTTCCCAAAAAAAATTACATACGGGTCTCATCAATTCTATCGGAGTGAATAAAAATATAGTTACTGTTCATGCACGAATGATTCAATCGAATAACACACTTTTTTGCAATATTTTTCGAAGAATCTATAATTTTCAATTGATTATGAAGCAGGACATAAAATTTGAAATCCATTAATTACGGGTTAAAAAAATGATCACATTCCTTAAAATATTACCCATTACATTCCAACCTGATTCAGTATCGTATAACATACGGCTGCATCTATAACAATACTGCGATGCGTTCATTCCTGAAATTTCATAATCAACTGTATTTAATATGCACAACATGGAAAATCTATTTAGTGGAATTCATTTATTTATAAAAATCATTAGTTCCATTCGAATGGGGCTAAAATATTAAAACAACATGGATAACTGTGTTTTGAATTGTTTTAACATGAAATAAAAACCCTAATTATGGACAATCGTATTATAAAACTGCTACAGTTAGATGTAACAGATGCCGTTGGGTGTGGTTTCTCCCGTTGTTTTAAGGGTTTAATGCATTTTACATTATCGATAACAATGGCGCCTAGCTTCATTGCCCTGACCACCGTCAAACGCCGGCCAGATGAACAACTTTTTGGGTTCGAAAATTGTTTGGCAATTACAAATTTTCCTCGTGGTACCACATTTGTGCTACAATTTGCTCGCCCTAAACAGGGGCTTTCCGAAACGGACGTCGTTCGCCGAGTGCCAAAGAGTGCTTGACTTAATAATTTTCTAATTACATTTTCATGCCAGTTTTAACGTTCGATATCAATAAAAAAGGAAAGAAAAACTGAACCAGCTCAGTGTATCCTCTCAATGGCCGGGGGTATTTCATGCGCACGTGATTCCAATCCCGGCCCGAACTGGTCGCTGAACCGAATCGATCCGGGTCTGCGCCGCCCAAACAAGGGGTTGGGACAGGTTTTTCCCTACGGCGACACTGGCACACGTTCGTTGTTTACGCTTGTATCGGCAGCCATCCCTCTTCATTCCTACCCCCTCTCCCCGCCCGGATGGTTCGAAGTGGCTTCGGGGCCTCAAGACGGTAAACAATTCGTAAGGACAAGGACTCGAGGACAAGGCGCACAGTGCAGGGCACGTGTCGGTGGAGTTTAATTGTGTCCGAAGATATTCAACGAAAAACGATGTGTAGGATTTTCACTTTACGGTCCGTGCGCCTCTGGTCAGATAGAGCGAGCAGGACGAGGACTACCGGCAGCGCAAGAGAAAAATACTCAAAACAACCCCATGCAGGATTTTCGTTTAAAGCTAAAATTTCTAATTATACTAAATATTTTAATTAAAATTATAACGCTCTCACATATGCAAATTATGAACCTTGGATGTTAAAGTTTCATACAGTTCGCTCGCAAGGGACAGGGAAGAAGCGAGCCGGGCAATCTTTTGGCTCGTGCTATTTTTCGAGCCTCGTCTTCAGTTGAGCGGAACGTCCCGTATGTCGGCTAGAAGATGCGCTCCCGTCAGGTTCGTTTTTAGACTCAACTTCAAAAACCTTTCGGGTAGCGCGGGCCTGGCATGCCTGCTGCCGGCAATTAAATACACAGTATCTAACGTAGAATTCTTGGAGAGAATTTTTCAACTCATAAACACAATCCTTTTGCTGGCGCTTGCCGTTGATTGTACGCGTCGTTTGAGAGCTCGAGTCGATGCCGCGGGTTTCGTTCTTTGAGCGTATGGCACATCAAATAAACACGACCTGCATTTCGTGTACATACAAAGCATGACACCACGCTTTGAGCCGACCTTGGGGAAGGCGGCCCACTAGGAGTGCGGAAAAAGCAGTGCTTAAATTAGCATATTCGTTTCCGGTTCCTAGCTTCCATGCATTCGCCCTTTTCCGCAGTCTATTTCATATTCTATCGCCACGAATATAAGCGATGTAATCGTACCCGAGAGTAATGTACCCTCCATGCTTACTACAAATCGACGCCCCATCCTCAGCTCCGAAAGGTCCTTGGTTATGTCCCCCTTCTCTCCTCCCACCCATATATGCATATTGTTTGGCGAAAAATCTCGACTTCTTTCCGCCATCGCTCATTCTCGGTTCAATTCCGAATGAATTGGTCCGTACGATGTTTTGTAGTGGTGTGTGGGTAGGCAAGTTTTAGGCCATGGGGGGAGGGGTAAATAAGAGCGAAGAGCCGGATGTTTTTATTGATGCAGTATGAAGTGGAGCCCCGGTGAAGGAGGGAGTTTCCTGGTGCCAAATGGGGAGGAGCACATTTCCAACCGGAAGTTCGAAGTCTGGACGAAAAGGAAAAGTTATAAATAAAAACGTTGGGATAAGGAGATCGATGTTATCCGACGTGCGTAGAAAGTTCCGGGGCCTTCGGGCCATGTGTAGCAAGCAGTCGATGTTGCACGCATAATAACGCCCATCACCATGTTAGAGGTTGGGTGCCCTACCATGGCTTTACTTATTATAAAGCCAACCGTTTGGTATTTGAAACATATTGGCCGTGCATGATGTAGGGGATATTCTAACAACGAGCGATACCCTCGGGCGCTGGGCGAGAAACTTCAACGACAACGGCAAATATAGTGGAGAGGAAAACAAAAAAAAAAGTCCTTTTTATTTCTTCCCTCTTCCCGGGGAAAGCAAATGTTGGTTTACTTCATCCGGGCCGAGAATGATTAGATTTGTGATGCGTTTTTGCGAGTCGAGCAGAGTTGGCAGCATCTTTCGCTCGCGCAAGGAAAAGATTAATTTCAACTATATTTGCTTTAAATGTGCGCTCATAAACGTCCCCGACTCCACGCGGGAAGCAAGTCGCGCCTTTGTCGCGCTGACATGATTATTGTGTTCCTTGGGTGTATCAACATGCAATTTAGATGTTGATATTTTTTCCCCCCGATTTTGCAGACTCTGGCCCGCCCCTGCTCGGCCCGTCTCCGGAGCAGGGGTTTACTATAATGCTGACGCCATTTTCGGTGCAAACGTGCATAAATCAACATCATCAACCTCATCAGCCGGGAAGGAGGGTGGGTCAAAGCAACCCTGGCGGTGGCTGGAAGTGTTGGAATGGCTCTGGATGGCGGGATGCTCGGGCTGGCATTCTTGGGCGTCTTAACGACGGCCGGAAAACTCCCATTGTTGGTCGCTCTGGTAAGAACAACTGCAACCGGTGGGTTGGTGCTTGTACCTCGAACAGTCAGTCCTGTTTCCTGCACTCCCTCAACGCTCGGTTCTTGCCGCTCGAACCTCAAGCGACGCGAATCATCATGGTAGAAGCTTGGATGTGGCTGCCACTGCTGCTGCTCCTGTAGGTGGTGGTGCTGCTACTTGTCCATAAATTACATCAGATTTCTTGTTTACATTACTTTACTGGCTTTCTATATCATCACTCGTTGTGTGCACCGAACGACATGGCACTACTAGGTAGATCTTCACAACCCTCTTCGCACGGCCACCGAAGCCGCACTGTCGTTCTCTATTCTTCCTGGCTTGTATTGCTTCCGGGGGCCGGAAACCGGAACAGATGAACGGATGAGTAAACATGCGGCCAGTGTTTGCTTGCGTTCCTGCGTCGCTTCGCCCGTGTGCGTAAGCATATGTACGGGAGAGTGTTCTCGACGGGCAGACAAGCGTACCACCCGCTCACGGTAAGGACTCCTCACTATGGGGCTTCGTAGGGCGGGCATACGTATAACTATCGTTCCTGGCTGCCGAGAAGGTGAGGAAGGTTGAGATAATAATATCAACAAAACAATATCTAGCTGGAAATGCACAACGAGGCAGTGAAACGTTAGAAGATACAAATGAGTAATAGTAAATAATGAGAAGAGCTTGGTGTACTAACACGCTGCGCTTAAGTGATATAATATCTCAAATTAATCATAAATATTACATATCATTGGCTCGGTTAAAACTGATGTGTAAATCATAGAGTTTTAAAACTATTCACTAGCATAAGTATAACAATAATATGATCTTTTCCATTTGTCACTTACCACCAGCTACTTCCAATTAATAAACTATTATTAGAAGCATTTTAAGCGTAAGTTGCTTTCAAAAAATTCGTGGATCTCTCAAATCAAACGCTTGAGATAAAGTGCACAATGATGTCTACATACATGGAAATTAGTTTTTGACCGTCACTGATCCGCGGAGATCAGCATTGGAAAACAATTTATACTAAAAGAAGTGAATGTATATTTAAACGCAACTTTTCTGTTAGAAGTTGGTCCAAAACTAAGCTAGTTAAGCGCTTGTAGGCTAAATATTTGAAACTTTACTCTCGTTAAAACGTTAATTAAAACGCTTGTGGTATATTTGCCTTAGAGGTAGTACAAATCTGATGTCTTATGGAGAGGCTATGGATTAAAAGTTCTAGGAGCTCTAGGCAGGTATACGTTGAAGGTTCCAAAGACATGTAATACATTCACTATTCAATTTTTATTCCAAAATTCATAAAATTTCAATTTAGATTACACCACCCATTTTTATTAAGGAATGAAATTTAAATCAAACTACGAATGCTATTCCATAAAAAAGTTTCCCAAAAAATTTTGAAAGGCTTATTTCATGTGGAACCGTCTATAACTTTCCAAGAATATAACTTTATATGAACCAAATTGATTAGTAATTTGTCTTTGTACTTTTTAATTGAATTGTTTTGAGTCCATTCAAAATTGACAATCGTGAAATGTTTGAAAAAGAAAATGGCAAACAATATTAGGCAAAATTACTATATTTCAAAATGTTCAAAACGTTCATTTAGCTAATCCATGCCCATTATCCTGAAACTAGATTCTGAGAACTTTCCTCTTATTTAATCAAATCGTTACACTGATCTCTTTAATGTATGCTACTGCATCATTATCATATTTTTACCCGAAAAACACGGCCCGTTGGTGTGCATCAAACCAGAATTCCTATTCTGTATAACATTTAATTCACAACTAAATTTACAAACTCATCACCACCACATCAAATAACCACATTAAAACAACTTATCAATTATTAAGCTTGTTTTTAAGTGAATTTATTAGAACATAAACAATGTGATACAAAATAAAAGGATGATAAAATAAAACTGATTAAATATGAAAAATAGTTAAAGCTTAAGAATGTTTCGTGTTTAACAAGATTGTGCATTCATCATATCGAGGGACAAAATATCATAAAATGTGTGTTTCCAATAAACAATATCAATATACAACATTAAATGCTATCTTATGGATCTGTCTTAATCTTCTTGGATCTCTTAAATCTTCTGCACTTCGTCTGAAAATATTCACTCGTGTAAGCACATTACTAGAAACAAAACTGATTAGCAGCTAAAACACGTAGATGTTTAAAATTCTCACTTGTTAGCTTGCGATACAAACTATTTCAACTTATATCGTGTTTTTTGCTAATGCGATGTGGCAAAACATTCGTATTTTTTTCTTAATATTTTCCTTGTTGCTAATTATGTGGGAATTTACCCTTCCGGTATCTTCTTTGCGGATACATTTGTCGTGCACGTGCAAGTGTGTTTCTTTTATTGATTAACAACTCTTCGAACGGGGGTATTTTGGGCTCATCTGATGTGAAACGACGCGCTGCGACGATGTATTATCAAATCATTAATGTTCCGCTGTGGTTTGCATGGCAGTGTAAAACACAAAACCGTTACTTGCTAATAAAATACCGGAGAATTGAACAGTCCTATAGCTATCGATGATAACAAAAAAATGAAATATTTAAACGCACAACACATAATGATGTCGGCAAACTGATCAACGGAACTTAAGAGCATTCAGGCTCTGATCGTACTGTATTCAATTGCAATGGTATTGAAGGTTATTTTTAAATGCGTTACATTTAAAAAACTCAAGCAAGGTCAACTTACAGTACACCCTGTTACACGATTGGATGAAATGCGTCTATCATGTATAGGATAATGTTCCATTGTACCTTGTTTTGGTATGTGTTGGAAGCTAGTGAACCGTGTCCAGCGTTGGTACTGGGTCGAACGACGACCAAGTCAATACTTCATTTCAGTCGTGATGTTTAACTAGGTTTGATTCAACATGGATTGGCATTTCGGTCATCGCCGACGTCGCAACCCCTAATCATCGTTGGCACCAAGACATCGAAAGGGACGGTGATAATTGCTGCCGACACGGCCAGGCTGATAAGATACCGCGGGGTATCCCAGGGGACCCGCTAGGGATTGTGTGACTTTACCGGATTTAATCTCCCCAGTTTCGATTGCGATACTTCTCTCGGTGCGTCGTTTGTGAAAAGTTAATGAGGGAAGCCACAGGTTCCAATTATCAACGCAAGCAGTCAATCGCGGTCGTTGGCCATTCCCAGGGGGTGTTTCGTTGTGCGGTTGTGTCGGTGAACACGGGACAGCTTTTGGTAGAATAGAACGCCAAGGGTCGTCGGTCGTCGTCGTCGTCGTCATGATGGCTTTCAGATGGCTGGTGTCATTTGTCACGCTGGCGGCCGTGACTTGCTGCGTGCGTGCGGAGAACATACTTTTCCTGCAGTCCACTCCATCGAAAAGCCATCACATCTGGAATCGGCAAATTTTCGACCGCTTGTACGAGAATGGCCACAATCTCACGATTCTCTCGTTCGAGCAGGAAACCTCCGTGCCGGGCAAAACGTTTCTGGTAATGGAAGGGTTTTACGAAAAGATGATGGCAGCGTTTGCTGACAGTGCGTCCGATTTCTACTCCTACGAGAACACGTTTGGGAACATTATGAACGTGTATCAGTATTACACCGTGAGCGGTCGGATTCTGGAGGAACAGGACGCGATCAAGCAGTTACTGGACTACCCGAAGTCGTTCCGCTTCGATCTGATCATCCACGATTTCACGATGGGACAGTTTTTGCTCGGATTTGTGGAACACTTCCGTAACCCGCCGCTCGTGTCCATCTCGCCGTACAACATTCCCTCGTACACGCAGTACCTGGCGGACATTCCGCTCTACCCGACGTATGTGCCGCACCCGACCTCCACCTTCAGCTCGCAGATGACCTTCATCGAGCGGGTGAAGAACACACTCTACTGGGGGTTCGATATGCTCTACCGGCAGCAAGTGTACATGCCCAACGAGAACCAGCGCATGAAGCGCGTCTTTCCGGGCGCTAATTTGACGCACGTTAAACTGCTCGAGCGCCGGTCGGAGCTGGTGCTGGTGAACAGTGATCCGGCGGTCGACTTTTACCAACTGCTGCCACCGAACGTGGTGCAGGTGGGCGGGTTGCATATAAAGCGCACCGAAGAAATGCCCGTGGTAAGTGTGCACCCCCTTTTGTGCACCAGAAAACATCATTAATATGTATTCTTTTCTCTCCCCGCATCGGTGTCAGATGATGAAACAGTTTATGGCACGCGCCAGCAGGGGTGTTATAGTGTTCAGCTTCGGCACGAACGTGCAGAGCGAAATGCTCGGTACGGAAGTGAACCGCCAGCTGCTGGAACTGTTTCGCAGCATGCCCGAGTACGGGTTCATCTGGAAGCATGCGAACGCCGAAAAGAAGGTGATGCCACCGAATGTGCTAATGACTTCCTGGGTACCCCAGTCGGCGGTGCTGGCCGACGGTCGCACGAAGCTGCTGGTAAGCCACGGCGGGTTGCTTAGCTTACAGGAAGCCGCCTGGAACGGTGTGCCTGTTATCGGGGTGCCCTTCTTTGCCGATCAGTTCTCGAACGTGCACCGGCTCGAGGTGGCCGGCATTGGTATCGGCATACCGTCGACCAAACTGAACGCCGAAACCCTGAAAGAGGCAATGGACAAACTGTTGAGCGATCCCAGGTAAGGAAGAGAGAGATAGAGAGAAAGGAAACCAACACGAGTGACGAGACCATCGATCACGTTCACACCGTTCTGTTGTCGTTTGCAGTTATCGTGCACGTGCCAAAGAGCTGTCGGTTCGCTTCCGCACGCAACCGGAGACGCCGCTCGATCGGGCCATCTTCTGGATCGAGAAAGTGATCGCCGGCAAGGGGCTGCGCTATCTGCGTGCCCCGACGCGCGATATGGCCCCGTATCAGGTGTACGGTCTCGACATGGTTGCCGTAGTGCTGCTGATCGCGCTCGGATACTATCTTATCTTCAAGCGTCACTCGAAACCGGCCGGGGCGCTCCAAGCCCCGGACGGCGCAAAACCCAAGACGGAATAGCCGGGGGGATTTTTCTCAGAATACACGACACAGTATCAAATGGGGCGCCAGCGCGGTTAAGTTATTTGCAGTACCGGTGTACGTTTATTTCGCTTTGCATCCCGAAAACAAAGAAACCACCGCGCGATAACGGGGAGAAAAACAAGTCTCGATCAACAATCGCTGGCGAGGCCAGACTTATGGCACGTAGATCAGATATGCGCCGCAGGATCGTGCGCCGCAATTGTCGCGGCGTACGAAGGCGGCGGCTCCTGGGGAGGAAATAGCTTGCTGATCTTCTCGTAGGACGGCGGTTCGCATTCGCTCATGATCGTGTCGTACGTCGGGGGCGGCATGTCCTCCCGGCCGCCCAGAGTGCCCCGTTCGATCGTGTAGATCGACTGCTGATCGCTCTGCGGTCCGGCCCAGAGGCAGTTGCCAACCCGGTGCGTTAGGTAGACCGATATCATGATGCAGATCAGAAAGAAGGCGACCGACAGGGCGGCCATAATGATCTGCGTCTCCAGCTGGTCCGCCCATCCGGTATGGTTCAGGATGTGATCCAGTAGCAGTGCCACGACGACGAGCGAAGGGATCGTTATCAGGAAGATAGCGAAATCAATGATGCACTGCTGGAGCTTCATCTGCAACGATAGTAACACGCGGATGGTTCACATTCCGATTCACCAATCAGCACCACACCGACCACTGAACCCGATCGATTGATCGATCAGGTCGCCGCACTACTTACGGTGCTACATTTTGAACCACAACGGTTGAGGAAACCAAACCACCACAATCACACACACGCGCACCGGACAATGGACGCGTTAAGAGGTCACGCTCTAGATCGATAGCTTCCTGGAACGCAGCTGCGGAGGCTTCCCCGGTGCGTTGCTGATTGTCGATCGAACTCGATTGATCATCCGAACCGTACGGTTGCACGACGCGCCGCAAACTGTCCCGTGCACGATCGAGCTCGCCTCCAAATATCCTGTGCGCGGGCGGATAAATCTCGCTCGGGTTTGTTTTGTAGAAGACAACGATAAACGGTGCGCGAGATAAAACAGCCAGCGCCTCTCCTGTTGGGCTCTTCTCTCTTTTTCACATTACGCCACGCTGGTGTCGGCGCGGGACAACAACAATAGCAGCACGGTCACGACACAACGTGTGGCAGATACCAAGGCAGGGTCCATGACAATGTAGGTGACGCTCGAGGTTGGGACGAGGATCGACGGTGATGCTGTACGTCAGTGGTGTCATATCGATGACCGCCGCGCGCCGGGGCCGCTGTTGACACAGTGATTACGCAGTTCGTTTGCGGCAAATGGTTGTGTGACCAGGCAGCGGGAGATAAATACGGCGATCGCAGGAAGATCCCGTTCCCCGCACAGGAAGTGCCACGTGGAGGCTGGGTGTTTTGCGGGGGGGAATGTGAAAAAGTAGAGCACAATCGTGAAGGAACACGGAAGAAAACGGGCAAACCCGGCCGGGTGCTAATTGGAACACGGTTGGTGTCTTTTGTTGCTATCAGACAAGAGATCTCCATCCATCGGGATGGATTCCGTAGCCAAACAAGTAACAGCGGCCTTTCTATCAGTGACCATGTATGCCTGTGTGTGCGTGTGGTATTGTAGTTTGCACAAGTAAGTAGATTGTAGGAAAAGACAGCAGCTTGGTTCAGCAAGTGTCGCAGCAGACACATTTTGTGGAAACAACCCAAACAGGTGAGATACAGAAGTAATAAGATAAAATTCCTTTACTACGTAGATACATGGTACTTTTGCGCACTTTTTCGATGCCATTGTAGCACCCGGAGAGGCGCTGTACTCCCATGAACTTTGTGTGACCGCTTGCCAGCGAGAGTGGTTCCGACCGGAACGGATCGGTTCGCCGGGGTTAATGCGGATGTCACTGGCACGCGCACGCCACAGCAAGGTGTGGTTGGTTGGGTAAATGAAACGAGGTGATAATTGCCCTTGAAAGTGAAATGGCGTGAAGTACCAGTCCAGTTCCACGTGGTTACGCATCGTGAGAGTGGGCGAAAGTCGCGACTTGTTTGTTTTTGCCCGCTCGTAAGGGCCGATCCCATACCTCGCGAAAGTATGAAGCTCTTTTAGCTGGCATTCCACGCAATAACGCTTAGATAATTTATGGTTCCACCCAGCGTTGCTAGTCAGCGCCAAGCATCAGTCACGCGGCTTGCAATGCAATGAAGTGGGAAAAGTTATTACGTGTACGGAAGTACGGGATTATTTTACATGGGCGTCGGTGGTTTACCGGAATTTCCCAGCCGTGTTTCACCGTCCGCCGTGACTCACGGTATAATCTAGGTGACCCTTTTCGGGTATTTTTAGTACCGGGCGACCTACCGTCGACAGGAAGATCGTTCCGATTCTTGCATGAGCGTTACGTTCTACGCTACGGTTTTACATGTCAAGGTGCAAATGGCCCGTTGCAAAACAAAGGTGATGGTGACTACGGATTGTTCGAATGGAATGGATATGAACGGTGTACCGGAGGTGCAGAATAAGATGACAAAGTGTAGCCTTCATGCACGTATGAATGAAACCGAAGAAAATTAGTATTTTTTCTCTTTGCATCCCGGTGTCCATTTTAATGCGATGCCCGGCACTGGGGAAAAGATATCCTCAATGCTGAGTTCTGAGACTGCGTCAAGGGAAAGTGAAAGTGTTCGAAAACCGACTGGACTGGTTTGCTACGTTCGTACGGATGGTCCGGGAAAAGGATCCTCTGTGTTCTGTATTCGGGGGGAAAATTAGTACGCCGTACACGTACATTTTAACATCGTTATAATACCTATAAGTTTCCTCTTTTATCGTCACCCTGCCATCCACCCCAAAGGAACACACTATCATCATCGTCCATCTTTGTGCCCTGCCCTTTCTTTCTGCCTTTCACTGCTGCGGTGATTTACGTTTGGCTCCGTTGAATCTTTCCGTTCTGTGCAACCATGTTCCGCTTTTGGGGGTGAATTTCCCGATACCCGCAACATTCTGTCTAGGGGAAAGTATACTTTGCGAATTTCCTTTCATTATTTATGTTTATGAAAATATCGTTCATTAACGGACAGAGAACGTCATTCATTTTTTTTTGTGTTGGGTTTATTTTCTTCTAATTACGTTCTAATTTTCAAATCGTTTTGTCAAGTTTCGCTTTTATCTAAATGGTGATTATTATTGATTTAAACAGGATTTAATGCTTTGGAAAGTTACAGTTTTTCAAAACTGTTAAAAATTACTGTTAATCTGTAAAAGTGGTAATAATATAAAGAATGTCACAAAAAATTGTGTAAAATTTTATTATCATCTATGGAACAAGAGTTTCAAAACATAAAATTTGTTTGCCCAGTTTTGCAAATTCTTGTATGGAATAGTGCTTATGGGTTAGATATTGAATCTGCATTATTTTACTTCGTCTGCCTTATTTCAATTAATCTGTTTTCCTAAGAACAAGTAAAACTAGATATATAGTCATTTCTAGTAAACTTCACGAGTTACTGATTTTCTAAGATGTTCTTATTATGAAATTTATATATACTTACCCGTCAACCTGCCGTGTCTCAGTTTTTTTACGAAAATCATATCAACAATGTCATTTCAAAAGCCCTTACTGGGATAACTTTATTGCGCTCGTTTGAGTTGGTTATTTTTTAGGGTTAGCAAACTATTACGGTAGGGTCAATACTGCATTAATCTACCTTCGGTGGGTTTGGTAGGAACGTTTTTATCTACAATGTGCTTAGATAAAACAACTGGATATAATTGAGCGAGCAAAACAAAACAACAAACAAGCCAATGGACAACTTGTTGGGCTGGGACAGCCAATACGTTGGGTAATTGTATATACAAACCTAATAACAATTTTATGAAAGGTGATTTTGAAGACCAATTTGTGTTTAGATACTAAAATAGTTTTGGTTTTGGTGCATCAAATCGAACAATTTTAAATTGGTCCATTTTCAAAATGATCGCATTGAACAAAGTGCACAGCATAAGCCGAATGTTATGTGGTTTCGTGCTTACTGATGTCGAACGGTTGGAAAATCAAGGTGTAATATCACAACAACAACAATACACAATCCATCCCATCGGAAAGCCATCTCTGCAGCGCGCACACACACACATAAATAAATATCAATTGAGCCCTCACGAAAATGAAGAGCTATTGGTGCGACGCCGCCCTCGCTACGTCTGGGGGTGCGATTCCACGGTCCGGTGGAAATTTCAACAAAATGGCAGCATTTTTGCAGTGTCGCACTGCACTGGCACTGCTTACGGTCAACGGTTTTGCGAAGGAAAGCGTTCGAGTGAAGGAAGGAAAAAGTAAAACAAAAAGTGCATCCGCCTGCACCGAGCCACCCCACGTGCTGCCCGGGCGTCAGTCCATTTTCCACGCTTGCCCAACCAATAAATGGCAGTAAAACGCCCGTAGACGAGTGTTAACAAGTGCTCGGACAACATTGTAGGCGCTCGCACCGGTCCGTACCAGTTATCGCAAAACATGAAAGTGAAGTTTACCCGCGTTTGATAGCGTGGGGAAAAACAACAAACTATCGAAAAACAGCACTGATAGCGTAATTGGCATGGAATAAATTAATCACCATCATGCGCGGTTATTACACAACTCGGTTTCACTCGCAACCGGCGAAACATAAACCATCGCTAGCGAATCGGGAAGGAAGTGGTCAAAGCATAGAAAGGTGAGAAAATTGATTGCAAAAAAAGAGGTGAGAGAAAATAAAATCGAGCTACTTAAAGGGTTTTTCCTGTCCGGCCAGCCAGCCGTAGGGAAGTGTTGCGTGGGCCATTTTAAAACCGATCTGAATGCAGCGTTGGTGCGTTGTTTTCAACAAACAAACAACCGAAGAAGAGCGCAAAGGAGACGTACATATTCGAGTGCGGAAAGAGAAGAATAAAATGATAGTTGGTAGCGCAAGGAACGAGGAAAACGTCGGAGCATCAAATGGCAAAAGCAACCGGTCCACCGTTGACTCGTAGCCCCACCTTCCTGTGTATTCACCAGAAGGAACCACTTCCGGGAGGAAGCGGAGGCCCGCTGGCTGTCTGCTGCTTGACCTTGTGGATGATGGTTTTCACGATCGGAACCTTCACCGGGATCGGCTGGGGAAGGTAGACGGGCACGTGCTTCTCGATCGGGTACGGGACCGGTTTCTCGATCGGTACGGGGATCTTCTTTTCCACCGGGTACGGGACCACCTTCTCGATCGGCACCGTTATCTCCTTGATGTCCGGCACGGCGATCGGCTGCGAGACGGGTATGTGGACGGGATAGGGCCGCGGGACGGGGACCAGCACGGGGTGCGGGATCTTGACGCGCACCTCTTGCGGGATCGGTACGTGGATCTTCTTGACGTACGGCACCGGTACGGGTGTCTCGATTTCCACGTGCTCGCTGATGGGAACGGCTCGGCCCTTGGTGTGGATGACCTGCGGTGATCCGTAGCCACCGTACCCGGACGGGCTGATGGCCGCACCGATGGCGGCTCCACTGCGGAAGTCCTCGTCTTCCTCCTCGCTGCTGTCGTCGTCGTGGTACTCGTGCGACGTCGGCAGTCGGTTTGGAGTGCCGTGCAGGATCTTGTAGGCTTGGATCAGCTGCGGATGGTAGGAACTATGGAGGGAGTGGTACTGATTTAGCTGGTGCTGCTGCTGGGCTTGCTGGCGATGCTGCTGCTGTTGCTGGTGGTGCTGCTTCTGATGCTGTTGCGGCTGCTGGGAATGATGGGAATGGTGGTGATGATGATGATGATGATCCTGGTGACTTCCTCCATAGCTCGTTGAAGAAGTTAGTCCTCCGCCGGATGTGTGATGACCCGGATGTTTCTTGCCTTTCCCACCATAAGCCCGGTAGGCATCGTAAGCATGAGATTCCTCACTGGCACTGGTACCATCTTCCTCGTCTTCCTCGCTTCCTGAATCGGAGTAGCTCGAGTGACCGTGACCCGCTCCACCCACATGCCTCGTCACCGTCTTATACGTCGTCATGTACTTGTGCTGATGGTTCGCACTAGCCGGGGCGGAATCTTCCACATAGTCCACGTCCTGATCTTGCTCCTGTTCGTCATACTGCTGTCTCACCGAGTGCTGGTAGTATGGCCGATAGCGATAATGGTCGGAGGATGGCTGCGAATCGGAATCTTCGCCATCGCCCTCCCCACTTTCGAGCCCGTTCGAAAGCTCGTCCAAGTCGTCATCTTCCGGATCGCCGTGCGGGTTCAGTTCCAGCCGAGGCCCGGGCGGTTGATACGACAGCACGTACTTGCCGAGGATTTTTGCTGGCACGGGATTCGCATGGCAGGAGCCGACCGTTAGCAGCAACAGTACGCCGCCGCTCACCACGAAGAAAACCACCTGGAGGCGAGAACCGACGTTTAAGAACACGGCACACAAGATATCACAAACATCGCCCGGACGCACGCATTCCGGTGGTACTCACTTGTTTAAACATTTTCTAACCCTCGTGGCTGCGTTTGAGCTCGATTCGATATTTTTCACCACACTGTCACTGATTTAGCAAACAACATTGAAAAATACAATCCGACACGCCAATCACGAAACTGCCACCGACCCCAACTGTGGTTCACTTTTTCTTTCGGACAACCTTCGAAAAGGGAAATGAACCGTTCCGTTCGGGGTTTCACGTTTGCCCAACACCGGGGCCTTGTGGTCACTTTCTTGCTCACTGAGGGAATGCACCTCTCCGGGTCTTAAAGTGCAATATTTATAAGAAACCCGTTTCCACGCCGTTGGGGGTGGGACGGTTCCGAATCGGTTTTGGGGCTTCCGAAGACCATCGGCCGTGGCGCTGCGTTGGCCCAGTGAAGGGTTGTAGGGCCAACGTAGCGGCAATACGATCGGGTTCGTCCGAGCGAGCGGAATTCGAGCGGAACCTCGGGCAACGAAACCACTCGGGCACTACTCCATTTCTTGGAGTGCCCGGAACTGATTAGTGGGCAACTGGGCAGGGAGGTGGGTGGCCGATTACCGTGCCGGAAGGAGAAAGGAACGGGATGGCAGTGTCGGTGGACAGCACTGGGTACGCAATGGCACGTGAATCCCAAATGGGTGATCTATCGGTGATTACAAATTCCCATGACCGGCGTAGAATCTCGTCCGTCGGTTCGTGTAAAACGGCAATCGAAACATCAAACAAATGCGTCTGTGCATGCGATGCTTGTTTGCCATAACGCCGCTAATGTGACGGCAGGTTTAAATGAACTGGCACCACTCTTTAATGGGCACCGATAAAAAGGGTTTCATGAAACTCCTGGTCGTGCTGCGGAGTTTCATTTTTAATCAGTGTATCGTTTTAATGGACGGAGTTAGCTTTTGATTAACACCGTATTGATTTCGAAATAAGCTCATACATGCTGTAATTATCTCTTATTCAACAATGTGCTGAAGTTAAGTGTGATTGGCAACGAATTTATTGCCTAATTGGAAAAAAAGATGAAACAAATAAAAATGCGGAAGCACTGCACTATTTCATCATTTTTCAATTTCATGATTTAATAAAAAATATGAATAAATTAATTTAATTGGCATATATCTATTATTATGTACCATTTTTTTTCTTTTTCGATGAATTAATGAAGCTTGCCATTTTTGTGTTAAAGTATGGATTTTATGGAGTGCATATTATTAGTTAAAAATGTGCTAGCCATACTAAAAGCATTATTCATGCAATGTTGAATTTGCTTTATTTTTACACGCTCTTTTATCCAATAATATAATTTTGTTTATTTTATTCACATTTCTTTAAAACATGTTTTTTCTGCTTTTTTCTGGTCATTAACAAATGAAGAAAAATATTAGTTCAATTTATTCTAGACAGTGGTTGTTTTATCGAAATGGTACAAATGGGTCAATGTTTTATACAGGGTAGAAACCGGGGGAAACATTTCATTAGAAATGCAATAGCTGTCGCTATAAAAGCTTGTATGTTTGTATTAATATGGAAAAATAGTTAGCGATAGTTGATTACATACGATTGGATATTATGGCATAAGAGCCATAATAATGTGTACTACCTGAAATTGGCACAAAAATTCATATTAAGAACGTTGTTGATGGTTTTTTGTGGGGGCTCATAGATTTTTTCTCTTGATTGCTTTAGTTTTCTGTTTAGTGATGTTAGTATCACATTTTTAAATATAAGGGGAAAAAATCTTTTCTTTCTAATTTACTTGTACTTAAAACCATTGTGCTTCGGAAACGGAACTCAACGTAAAGTCTTTATTGTTGCTCGTTTTCACATTTAGATAGAAAATAGAAATGCTCTTTTAGGATTGGATATCTTTTTGTTAACGAAGTTTCTACAGATGTGCGATTGTGCAACAAAGTTCAGTTTGACTTTACAGCTTCTACCAGCTGCCTTATTCGACGCGCACTTCACTTTGTACCAATTGGTGTTTTTGTCTCACGTTCGAAGCGTTGGTGGCCGGCTTCACTTATCGGATTTTAATCACATTTTAGCTTTCACAAGGGCGGCGGCAGTGAAGGGAGCCGGAAATCAACCAGTCTACCAACGTTCTAACGAAGCGCAGTGCATCCGGTAAGTGCTGATGCTCCGGCGAGTGCTGCGCAATGGAACAACAAGAAACAAACGCGCACACACACACACAAACACGAAATTACGAAATAGAAGATGAAAAAAGCATTTCCATTCTTCCCGAATTGGTCGCAAATGGAGCAACGTGGCAGGGAAAGGGGAACGGCTGATGGAACTGCACGCGGGAACTAATGGTATGCAATGTCGGGCATCCTCCGCCCAATCCCGGATGACGGGACGATGGCTGCATTTGTACGCATCCGGGGCCGAAATTGGGCCGAAATCGGAATATTTGTTCCTTGTGGCAGGGCCGGATGGCGAAAAAACGAGGTATGTCCACGGAAAACTTTGTTATATGGCCAATAATTTGATTGCCTATCACTTGTTGGCCAGTGCACGCGCGCTGGCTGGATAGAGGTGGAAAATCAAAACAAGAGGCAGGACAGATAAAGCCGGAAAAGTCGGGACAAAAAGCAAAACAAAAAGCAAAACAAAAGCGAAACGGCCAAACCAAAGCAGAGCGAATCTTCGGCGGGTGCAATTTTTTCCCAATCACTTCGCCGTGAAACACGATGAGTGGCGTTCAATGCAGGTACCGAATGGGCATCATTTCTCCCACCCTCCGGCGGCATTGCGGGGGTGGAGTTGAGGGACAGTTGTCGTTTTTTCATTAGGCAAGCTGAAAAATGCAACCATCAAAAAATAAAACATCGGAATTGGCAAAAGTGCAAACAAATGCATTCGCTTCGGAAACGTGGTTCAATGAAAACTGTTTATTCGAGCAATCGCTGTTCGGTTTGCATGAATTGAAACGTTTGAGGAATAGACACAAATAACGAGGAATGTACATTTTTGTTTAGTATAATAGACAGGGTTTGAAGTATTTTTCCTTATGTAGTTTTGTGTTTAAATTAAAGTGAACTGTTTTCGATTTTTATTCTTCGCTTGTCATAGTTTAATATGATTTTATTGTTAACAAACCCATTGTTTTCAAAAATTTGATGAAAAAAAACTTATTTCGCAAATTTTTACGAAAATTTCATCATACATTTTTGGTCCTTTCCAATAGAGAAAACTCAGTATCATTCTTCAAAACAAATAGTTTAGTTACCTTCCAGTAGAACAGGTTAATAAAAACCAATCATTTCACTAGAACGGAACAAAATCATAGTCGAATTAGATATTCAGCTTATACAGGAACATCAAACATATTCTAAATAGTGGTTTGCGTGCCGTAGCATGTAATACTTCACTTATAATTTATTACCATTTTGTTCTATTTTGTTTCATTTAATTAATTTGTTAAGAGTTTTCCGTTCGTTTAGTGCTCGACTTGCCATGTTTAGAACAATGTTTTTTGTGCCTTCTATCTGTTGCTTTTCGATTCATGGAATCCGGTGTTCTGTTCCGTGGCATACGAAGCATCCGTCCAGCTGAATGTGGGTTGAATGTATGAATTTTAGTTAATTAAAAATTGTGCACTTGTTTGCCTTTGCGTTCGGTAGCCCGTGGGTGTGTGTGTTTGTGTGTTTATTTTACCGAAGTCTTTCGGTCGTCCCGGCCAGCTTCTCGCGGTATCAGGAATCAGGTGCAGCTGGCTGGGGGAGGGGAGGAAAAGAAACGCAACCGGGCAGGGGATTCCATTGTGGCCGCGCACGTGTCGTAGAGAAAGGAGTTATTTTTTCCATCAGTAACCGGTAGTGATGCACGCACACGCACATTGCGTGCGCACCCGGCGTATGGGGCCGGGAAACTTGAGACGTTTTCCACCGCCCGGCCAGTGGGTTGAGCCACTGCCATGCGGTTCACCGAAATGGGGTGAACCCGGTGGCGGCAGGAAAACATAGAAAAACTATCCGTTCAGTTCCGGAGCCGTCCCATACCGGGCGTCCGTTCACGCGGACACAATGCGTTACGGTGGAGCCATGAGGCAAGCTGGACCGAGCCGAGGACTGTTATCCGGGGTCGGGCACCAGGCATCGAGCATCCGATGTTACGTAACGTCGATGGAAACCGGAGGAAATGCAACCGATGAAGCCAATGTTACGCCATCGATGCTCCCTTGAGACAGCGATCTTTCCTTTCTCTTCCGGGACACTGGCACCCCTCGGAGGGCCAATTTTCCCCATCATCGCTGACACAGGGCATGATCATGTTCGGGCGAAATCATTTCATTTCCCTCCCTCCCTCCAAGCTATCCGCTCGAACCAGGGAACATGGATAATTCTTTTGTGAAGTGAAAAAAAAGGAAATATCCACACCGATCGACGGTCGCTTCCAATCGTCCGGCCACGGTACATTAAGTTTAATTGATGAATGGACGAAACGAAAATGGACTCCCGTTCGGCCAGAAGCCGCCGCGTACCGTATGGAGACCGTGGCCGCCGATTTTGCTGGGGGAAAATCCATTTACGCCGGGTGCGTCGTTCGCGCATCGAAGGCTGTTCTCTGCCGCCTTTTCGGTGCGCCTTTTTCCCCCGCCCGTTCGACTAGCGCCACCAAATGACGGCGACAGCGAGATCGGTGACTCCGCTGCGTCGCGGGTCCCTTTTTAATGGCGTTGTTTACATATGTTAATCAAATGAGCATAAATCTGATTTGATTGCTTCCGAGTTGGCCCGAACAAACGGCGAGCGTACCGGTTGATGGTAATTATTCATGGCAGATTAGTTTCTGCATCGATTGTCCTAGGGGAAGGTGGGGATGTGGGGGTGGTCTAACATCTGTACCGGTACCGAGGCTCTGCATCCTAGTTTCACTTACTTGTGTTGCTAACTCAGAGTTTTTGATGTGGCAGAGTTATTCCCGTAGGCTAACGAATACACTTTTCCTAATTTTAAAATTAATCAAAGGGAATTTTTTTAATTAAATCAGTATTTTAATACTTTCATAAGAGGAAAAACAACTACAGCAATCAGTAGGAGTTGTTAAGAATATTATAGATTGTGTCTTAATTTAACTATTAATTGATGGCACTAGAGAAAGGTATGTCAAAGGTTAAGATAATCTCGGAAATAAAACAAGAGGTAAAAACGTGAAGACTGTCGAAGAACTTTGATTTAAAATCTAATTTATAATTTTAGTTTTTTTTATGCTACGAATTTATGTATTCTTTTAACGCCAAACAAGATCTACCTGCATATCTGATCACCAGATATGGTAAGCGTTTTTTTACAAGTAAATCATTTGTTTTTTGGTTCTTACGTTTCTAAACTTGGTTACCAGAATCGTCACATTTCAATTGTAGTAAATATGACCTTTTAAAAACTGTCAGATTTTATAATAAATTATGTTGTTAAGCAACAGAGTTCACAAAGCTTAGGTATAATAATCTACTACACATTATTTGTTAACATTTATACTTTTTTAGATTTTGTACAAATAAATAAGCGTTCTAATAAAACACTTTGTTCCATTGATGTTACATTTTATTTAACGTCAATTTGCATGTCGAGACATAGTATTTAACTTATTTTTGTAGCTCCACGACAGAACGAAGTAATGGAGTGAAGTACATCCAAACACGGAACGTTTTTATGATTATGTAGGGAACGAGTAAACTTTGTTGAACTTTATTCTTTTTTAAGCTTGGCAGTTTATTGTATTGGCGTTGAACTTTTCATACCCTGGTACCTTAAAACTCATTAAAAAAAGAATCAGTTGCGAGATTTCGTTTGATAAAAAAAAGAAGCTTCTAATGGTTGCATGATTTTGGCGGGTGAGTTAAGATTTAATTTTCAATTATTTATTTTAGTTAAAATTAACTAGTGCTGATAGCCAAATACTTTGTTGTTTTAATTTGTTTTACTTCTTGTTTAACTGCTGCTAATTTATTCTTCTTGTTTGCAGTATCCTTCTTTACTGCTAGCTTAGGGTGCAGAATAAAAAGCATAGAGTGTAGAAAAACAAGTAATTTAGCATGCAAACATGTTTTCGTTTTTCTCCCATCTCTTTTCCGGGTACGCCGTTGAACTGACAAAAAGTCACATTAATGTATGAAATATGTTTAACTTTGGCAAGTGGCCGTACCCCGCCCGCCGGTGCCAGTGGTTCGGAGTCGCTCAAAGCCAACCAAATCGTCGTCCCGCAACCACCACTTCCTTGCGTGTTGGCCCGGAACAAGTTGGAGCCAAAATTACGCGTATGGCCGCGCAGATTCTGCCACCGAGATTGGTTTACTCTAATTTGTTCTTTCACCCCCTTAACCAGATAAGCAACTAGACCACACAGAATACACACACATACGCACATACCTACACACACTGACGCAGAGCTCGCGCATCACGGACGAATGATTAAGTGTAGCTTCGGAAGCCAACGCTTCAGCGCTCCAAAATGCTCCCCAAGGTAAGGCACGTAGCATGTTGGCGCACACGAACAATCGCGGAAACATGCCCACACCAAAAGCTGGTACATACCTACATTTACTCGCACACACACGCGCACCCACATAGCGAGTAGCGCCAGCGAGTGGCCAAGATCTCGCGGTAGGAACGCTCCCGGGTTGCCAACGATATACAAGCCCGCAAAAACGCACGCATTAGATCACGGACTCAAACGTACCGTTTATCAGAGGCGTAAATCAAAATTTACATAAAGTTACACGATTATTCCTGGCAAGCGCAAAACTTTCCTCCCGCGTTCTTTAGCACCGAACGTACGTAGCGCCGGAGTGCTATAAGCGGGTGGTTTTCCCGCGGTCGTCCTGGCCCAGGCGTGGTCCTGGTCTGGATGCCGGTGGTTCGTGAAGGCTAGGGAGTTGTTACCTTCAGTTTCGGTGCACACCGCAGCCACGAGCGGCTAATCTTTCGTCTTGTTGGCGATTGAGCAGTAAGCGATCGTTGTTTTTGTTCGTGCCGTCGAGTTGCTTCGCTTGGGATAAACGTCATGGTAATTTGTTGGCGTCTCATCCAATAACTGATTTAATAACTATAAAGAATTTGCTTACTGGATTAAACGTTTTTTTTAAGTTTAATATACAAGTCGCATTTTTTGGCATTGTTTCTTAGACTTTGGATTTTGAGAGAACACCTAGAGTAAAATAGCTAATAAAGAACAACTTGAAAATAGCAGTGTTCTCTATTTTACTATTTTGTTATTCCTCTAGATTAAAAACCCAGAAATGTTAAAGTTATTAAAAATTAGAAAGCCTGGTAAAAAAGAAGCACAAGAAACTATCATTTTGTTGGAAAAATGAACTTACAAATTTTGTATTCTCAATATCTCCTCAATAAAACCTCATGGAATTATTTTGAGGTTACTTTCTGACGCTATCTTTCTCTGTATGTGAATTGTCTTACTTACTTTTTGTTGATTGTTGGTATCTTCAAAGCAAAGTATTGAAAAAAAATCTAAATGAAGAATAGGTACTATATTAAATATTGTACGCAATCTTTTTTCCATTCTTATTTCGTTGTCTCTTCTCTTCTCTTGTGTTTGTACGTCAAAACGATTTAAAACCTGTTTTGTTTGCTTCTAAGCTTTTAAATAGGCATATATAAATGGAATAAATAAATAAAAGTGTGCTGTACGCTACAATACAATGCTAAACAGACTATTCACTATGTAGTTGTTGAACTTTTTTTCGTTGTTCATGAGAATGTTGAATATATAGTTATATGATTGACACTCCTACATGCCAACTGCAAGTGGTAATGTAGCGAGCAAATGTAGAACAGAGCACATCACGGCGTACTATATACTGCTATAGTACGCCAGTAGATAAGTGCGTTAGTTTTAAGTTAGAATATAAATTACTGTAGAAGTAAATAAAGATCATTACGAGCTTATTCTCTGAACGATACGCATCTCACTCGTACCTTTTCCAGAACGTATTATTTATCCAAAATATTAGTAGTTTTAAAACAGGTTTGAAAGGTAAAATACAATAAATTTACTGTACCAAATATAATACTGATGGAAGTTCCTCTAACTTCAGGTATACGAAAAGGAAATTGCAGAGCAATTGATCAAGGCCTTAGGTCAACGGACATCATCAGAGTAGAAGTGATGATAGAAGAGAAGCCAATATTTCGATCTCTGCTTTTACATGATATTTAAGTGGCAGCAACTTTCACCGATTGGTGGCTTTCATTCATATCCGATTCTGTGCTAAAAGATTCTTAATGATGTTTCTTCATACGCAAAATATTTAGCAGCAAAGTATCTAATAACAAACTGGAATGTTCAATACAATAAAATATAATCAAAGATAATTAGATCAAGCATGAAACAATTTCAAAGCTATTTACGATATAAGATCAACAAAAATGTCGTTGTACCGCGAGTTAATTAGCTATAATGTGAGGAACATTTTGATGGCTTTTATCTCTGTTTGTTTTTCCTCAAATGATACCTTATTCATGTTTACTGGTTTTGATTGCCAAAGAGACTTCCAATAAAAACTTCTTTCAATAAATCTCTCGCTTCGAAGGTAATAAATTGTCATTCCAATTCGCATTGTACATGTGGGTCATAACATTGTGCTGTGTCCACTGTCGAAACGACGAAGTTGTTCGAGCGATCAACGATGATTGCATTATGCTGCATGCATTGTTCAAAATTTTATTGCAACGGATGATGCCGGTATTGTTTCGCAGGAAAAACGACGACAACGGTAAATAAACTATCCACCCGGAATGCCTACGACTGCTGTGGAAATGGGAAAACCTTTACGGCGCGTGCGGTTGATGAAACGTGCGGGCCTGGCGTGGTGGTGAATGTGTGTATATTTACATCGTACTACGCCGGGAGAAGTTGCTTTTCCCCGCACACCAGTTTATAAAACTTGCGCAATCGTCGGTTTTTCCAATCTCAAATTGCAATGGTGGCACTTGTTGATGTGCTAGGGCGAGTATGTGTGTGTGTGTGTGTGTGTTGAGGCACAAGTGTTGCGTGTTGGCATGGGTGTGTTATCCATCCCGTACGATCGGTAGTACGAGGAGCAAGTGAGTGGAGAACTTTTCCCGGGCAGAAACATGAAGCCAAATAAACCGACGGATTTCGAGCGGGATGGGGCGGGGTGGAAAAACAACCGAACTCCCGTGAGCCGCGTAGTCAAGGACGACAGGACCAATAGTTGTGGCGCATAATAAAGGAACACGCAAGGATCATGCTTTTATTATTTCTGGCGCGTACCAGCTCCCGAACGGTACATCCCGGGGTTTTTTTCTCGTTTAGTGTTTCTTTTTTTTTCGGGAGTAGTTTGGAAGGACGATCAAGACCGGCCGGCCACCGGGAGGAACCTACGAGGACTCGGAAACTGATCCGTTGTTATGGTTGGTTGCGTTGCGAGAATAGAACCACCGTCTCCGCCGGGTGGAGCGCGCGCGGCTGGAATAGACGATTGAGGTCCGATGTCCCTCCCGGTTCCAGCCTGGGGGTTTGTTTTTCCTTTTCTGAACAATCGGACTCCACAGAGAATGCGCCCATTGCGGTGCCTCCGGGCGATTGTAATATTCGGATAGCCGTAGCGACACCGCTTTTTATTCCTTCATTGTGGGTCAGTGATTCTGGGGAATTTTCATCCCATGCCAATGTTGCCCGGCCTGCGTCAGTCGAGTCCTTTATTCATGGGAGTTTTGAAAAGGGACGTTCTTCTTTTTTTATTCCCTGTGTGCTGGGGGGGTCCATGTACCGGGAGCGAAACCCCCTCCCACACACACAAGCACGCCTTACCGTTCGTGCATGTGCGAGTGCCGAGTAAGTGGCGAGTGGCTTCTCTTGTGAAACGTCCAACGCGGATTACCCTGCTCGTATGCCTGTGCTCGCTACGCTGCGAGAAGAGATAAGCATAAATCATACTTCCGGTCGGAGGAAGCAGCCAGGGGGGGGGGGGGGGGGGGGACGCTTCCTAGAAGGAGTCGGACTTTCACTTTCACCGTCCGCGTAAAGGTCAACGGCGTGGATCGAACCTCGGAAAGCGGACGTGCCGGAGAAATAGAACACCGAGCAATAAATTAAATGAGTTGCGAAAATCCTCCAACCCGGAGGCTGGTTGTGTTTTTTTTTCCACCTTCCTCCGGATCCCCTGCGTGGGCTTGCATGTGTGGGTGCGGGTGTTTGTGTGCCGGGAGAGCTTAAAGCTAAATTTATTTCCCAACTGTCTTCGCAGGGGTGCTTTCCTTTGAGGAGCTTCAAATCAGTGAAGTGTTCTAGGAGACCTTCGTCTTGCTGCCCTTGATGCTTATGTTTACGCTAAGGCGCTTCTTTGTGGGAGGTTTTGTTTTTTTATGTTCACCCCATCCCCCTCTCCTGCTCCCCTTCCCCAACGTGTTGATAACGGGAATGGTCCATTCCCGGGGAGGCGGGTTTTTTGGGTTGTGTCGTCGGGAGGGACGCTTCCCTTCGCGAACGCTGGACTACAATTGACAAAGGACAACGGAAAGCAATCAGCAATCTCGATGCGTCTCGCGTAGATACGCACCAGCGTAAAACCGAACCGTTAAGCGCCAGATCACGACGTCGGCGAGGTTCGAGGTTTACTGGGATGTTTTTTTTTCCCTCCCTCTCTCTCTCTGTTGTGAAATTCATCTCCCAGATGGGATGAAGCACACGTTTGTAAGAGGAAGGCCCTCCTTGAGAGCCGTGTAACGTTGGGAAAGCATATTCGACGGTTTGATGTGGATGACGGTTCGCGAAACGAAAGCCAACAGACGCACGCTAGACTCACAGTGAACAACACAAATTGTTTGCCACAAAAGCAGCAGAAAAAAGGGAAGAAGTTTGACACAAACGCCAAACGCGGAAAGCTGAAGCAAAATTTCCACAACCAAGACGCGGGTGGGGTGGTAGTAGGTAGTGATGGTGGTGGGCACAAATTGGGAAATGAAGTGGATAATTCGCTTTCTTGTTGCGTTTTTTTTTTCATTCCTTCCTTCCTTCCTTTTGGCCTGGTGTGTCGAGGGGACTCAGGTCGCGCCCGTAGGCGAATGCGGGGGGCGGGGGAAGAAAAAGAGTTTTCTTTCCACGGTTCGGTTGTCGCTCTACTCGCCGGGAAAAAAAAAGATTTGGCCCCCAACCGGGTCCACACGCATGTGCGTGGATATGAGGTGACGTTGGGAAGACTTCACGGCGAGCCGTAAAGAATGGCAGCAGGGCTTTTTCTTTCGAAGAAATTCTTCATTTTCTTTCCCGTTGCCTACGATTACGGGAGGTTTGCGTTTTTTGCCAATGTTCTCGGATTTGGGTTCATTTCTATTTTTTTTTGTTCTGTTGGACCTTTGACAGAGGTTAGCAGAACGCAACAAAAAAAAAGTGTCGTGGGGAAGAAAATGACGGCGCTCGAACCCGTCGAAACGCGTAGATTCGAAATGACAGCAAAGGTTTGTGATTTAGCTTGCCGGAAAATTTATTGACAGAGATAAGCGAGTTTATTAGAAATGATTTAATCAAACGGTGAGCACGCACGCACAGACACACGCACACACGTTGGAATGGAGGTTACGCACACAAAAACACTCACACGTCCACACGAGTTTCAAAGGATGCGTTGAGTGAAATATCGAGCGAGAAGGGTAAAGAAAAAATACGGGGCCATGGGAAGGAAAGCTTTCGACAAATCTTCCCGGTACGCATGGGAGCAGCAGCAAAAAACGGTAAAAATGAAAGGGAAATTGATGATTTCAATGCGGGGAAATTCCATTTCGGAATGTAAATCTGGAACGGGCGACGGAATCTGAGTTATGCTAATGGCATTGATACACATATGAACAAAAAAGCCTGGTATTAGCATGTAAGTATGTATGTTTTTGGGGAAAGGGTGGGTAGGTGGTAGGGGCGGGGCTGTCGGTAAAGCAACGAAGAAAAGAAAAACGATGTTTCGTTGAACGATGTTTTCCCATGAAGCAGATTTTGGTAAATATTGGCCACGGTCTGATGAATTGTTTATCTTACGGAACCAGGATCATCGCGCTCGCCGTCGTAATGGGATAGGGGTTTTTAAATTAATGGTCTTGTTATGGCTAGAGTAGCACTAAAGTCGTCGAGAAATTAGATAATTATCTTTGTAAAATCTTGTTCAACTCTGAACGGTCTGGTAACGTTGCTGTTATGATCTTTATTTGTTCAACGTTCGTAATCGACTGACCGGCACCGATCTAGTTGGCGTTATCTTATTACTCCTCTCTACTACTATTACTACTACCACTACTAGTAATTATAACTACTGCTATTCGTACCGTCCCTTTTACCTATACTATATTTTCAAGATAACCATAAATCCTTTCAAGGGAGCATAGAACAAAGATGAAAATCAAATATTACGGTTTAAAATATCTATTTAAATTTTCATTTACTTTTCATTATTTGCTTTGCGATTTATGAAGGATTTCATCACTTAAGGCCACATAATATGAAAATAAATAAAAAATAAAATAAATACGAATAGTTATTTAAAGAAGAATGTAGAATTCATAATGGATAACGAATTTGTTAGCAAGTCCAAAACGTACGATCCTGTTTTAATATACTCGCATAAGTTTGGTTTACGTATAAACAATACATAATAACCTTTCCAGTGCAGCCAAGTTTATCAAAATTTACGCAAACATGTGAAATAATTTTCTTAAATTACTGCAAAAATTCGTTACGGACCCTACATACTTCTGCATGAGGAACAAGTATAATTTTTGTTATCTATCAATAAAATTTATCGTAAACAACGCATAACTTGTATTTATCTTCTAGCTTTTGCTTGAGTAAAAACTTCTCATATTGATCCTGCTTGTACTTTCCCTTGCGCCACGTGTCACCCATTCTGCGTTCATTACTAACCGAACTGATTGAAAGGACCATTTTGTTTCTATCGGTTCCATTTGCTGCTCGGTGGTGGGCCGCTTCCCATTCCCTGGCCTTTGACTTTCACCCTCCCATTAACGTCAGAATGCCGGGCCGTCACCCCATCGCAAAAAGTGCTATGAATATTAATCACCAAACCATTAAGCCGTATCCATGTCACCGGAGTGCCTATTTTCCTGTCGCTGTTTTTCGCGTGCAGAAACAATTAACACCAAACCCCGGGTGACGGGGAGCAATGGTATTCCGGTCCGAGGCAGGGGGGGAAAGTGGGGTTTGACGATTCGGTATTTGGTGGTTCTTATTTAACAACCGAATGTGTGTGTGTATGTGCGTTTCTGGCTCTCTCGATTTTTCATACAAACGACCCATTTGTTTCACAAACAGGACACCCCCAGGTTTTGACCCAGGGGAGGGAGCCGTGAGCGGTGGTGGTGTGTAGAACGGTCGTCCGAAAATGACATGGTACGGATTTAATTACAATATAATAATAATGAAGCGAAACGAATGGCCACGGGGTGGAAAGCAAATTAAAAAAAGAAAACCGGGCGTTCCATAAATCATTGCGAGCAAAACTTTGCTCAAAACTTTTCGCACGCAAGACGCAAACCCCGGCTCGGGAAAGGACATTATTATTGCAGTTCTTTCCCGCTGCTTGGCGTCGTTTCCCAATGGTTCAATCGCGATCGACGGAGCAACGTGCAGCTCGTATCGATGCTCACACCCCGAACTGAGCCATGAGTGGTGGCCTTTGGGCCTTCGGGTTATCAGTTATGACTTCCGGCGACGTGCTGTCAACGGAGGCGCTCGGTCGACAGTCGCCGAAACTAGGGAATCAAACGGTGACATTTAATGAACGCCGTGCATGTAGGCGGGATCTCCGGAAGCCCGGGACGTCTCGACGGCATTCGGAAGTTCGCGCCGTTCGCGATAGTCCGGAATCATTTGTTGGCCGGTTTGCCTAGAAAAACGGGGGTGCCAAACCTTTGGGATGGGAATCGGGGCCTCGAAGTATGGCCACGGAAGGGTCTGCCTTAGGTGGATCAACCGGTGGAACGAGGCGGAGGTTGTCGCGAATAATTCGATGTCAGCCAGATCCGTTCGCGAACGGATCCGGAGGACGACGACTTGCAAACCCAGGGATCCACCGGCCGGGACAGCACGGACGGGGACGGGGGGACCCATATTGTCATGGTGCACACCCGACACAAAGCGAAACGATAAAACGGAATCCCGCCCAGCATCGTAAAGTGCGACTTTTTCCCCTCGGAGGGCGCATGATCTGCATGCGAAATTAGAAGTTTCCTTATCATGCCGACGCCGCTCTTCGGCCGGGAGCTGCTGGGTGAAAGATTTCTGTCCGCCCGTCGGTCGGTACTGGCGTTGTTGGTGAAACTATCGGGGCTCGCCACGGAACACACTATCAGACACACGGGGTCCAGCTCCGGGCACGGACAGGGACGGCAAGGTTCGAATCTTTATCGCACGCGCGGATCAACCGCCCGACAGATCTGTTCGAATTGCATTGCGAGCCATGCCCGTTCGCCGGTTGTCAGGCGACGGTGTTCTCATCAGCATGCGAAAGGTCTGCGGTTTGCATGATCGGGCGTCTGGCAGAGGAGCTGGTTCATTTTTGCCACGACACAAAACGGTAATCAGGCGTCAATATCGGTCGCATCGGATAAAACTAATCCAGCCGCTCGTGGGGAACCGGCAAACGACACGACCGTAGCATTAGATTGGTGGTTTGGATTCGGTATCAGGTAGTGATTGAACTGCATCTCTGGTGTACATTTTTGACATCAAAACCGTGACAGTTGTATTATCTACGATGAACGGTCTGATAGCTATATCTTTTCACGAGGTAGAATACTAGATGATCAGATAGGTGAAATGTCCGGTGCAAACCAAAACAACATTGCGTAAGCCCATTATGGCAATTTCGGCCATAATAAATTTATGGGCCCGAACCCTGGCACAGGTACAAAAAGGAACTAAAAAAATATGGTAAATATGTGAGCTAAAATAAATCATCTCTCTCTTCTACCAAAATCACTGGGTAACCTGACAGCGTAACCAAAATTCCGAAAACATGTTCGACAGGGTCCGAACGAAAACTCGCTCAAGAACAATATACTTTCCGTCGGTCCAGAGATATTAATACGTTATGCATCATGGCCGGTTTAGAGGAACAATATGGATAGACCGAAACATCAGATTTATAATTGTTTTGATGTTTTAATGAAAATTTTATTTCCATTCCATCCATTTAAAGAAGAAAATTGGGATTTAGATGGAAATGTTCACTAGATTCAAACTGATTCCAACGGATTCAACCAGATTCATACGGATTCAACTGGGTTCAACCGGATTCAACTAGATTCACTCGGATTCAACCAGATTGAACCGGATTCTACTCAGATTCAACCGCATTCAAACGGATTCAACGGGATTTAACCAGATCCATCCGGATTCAACAGGATTCAACCGGATTCAACCGGATACCTGATTCAAACCAGATTCAACCCGGATACCGGACCGTTCAATTGAAAGAATCAAGAGGTATAACATTTAAACATTGTTTCTATACTAGTATACATTACAAAAATAAACTCTTCAAACACATCAGAAAATTAACATGAAATATATTGGATTGTTAGAAATCCAATAGAATTATAAATAGAAAATATTTTGTTTGAGAAATATTTTCGTTTAAATATCAGCACAATCTTACAGATTCTCATTGATAACCCAAACTATCACTGTATCCTAAAATTGCCAAATGCCTTCTCAAATAGCTTTTCTGGTACCTCTCTACTGCTGATATGTTATGGAACACGTTCACTCATCTTTGACAGCGGCAAAAGATCATCCACTTCCTCCCGCGCAGCATAAAATTACCATCCACTGGTGACGAAATTGGTGGTTTCGATGAAGCCAAGATCGCTGGTGAGGGGATATGGTCGATCTCATTTCATCCGGAGCGTTCCTCTTCCGCTACTCATCACTTCAAATGCCTGTCGGAACCGGGTTCAACATTCTTCCCTTACAGTCCAAGAGTTAGGCATTGGATGCTGTGGAAAACTCCCCTTTCAGGCAGAAGTGGAGAAGAGGGAAAGTACTACGTAATCAAGTTGTTCCGTCCGTAGAACCCGGCAGGGTGTGCCGCAATGAGAATTGTAGGAAGAATGGTATCGAATGTCGAACGGTATCGATGGCACGAACACGTGAGCTTGCAGTTCGTGCGTGTGACAAACGCACGCCACCATGGTCAGGATTCCTGTGAAAGAAGCCTTTTCTGGGGAAGTTTGCTGGCGGACTAATTATTTTTCTTCCTCAAGGTGTGTTCCGTAAACTTGCTACGTAGGACAAATGCACAAGCGGTGAATGAAAAGGGCTTAGCAACAACCAAACTCAACACATGTCTCTTTTTCTGTGGAAGGAAAATTGATCACAAACATGAGTTTTATTTCCCTTTGTACCTCCAATCAAAGGCGTCTAATGGTTATGAAAGAGCTCGCAAAGGTATTTGCATTATGGAAAGTGCGTGGCGTAGGATGAGTCAGCGTCGGTAGCTGTCGAAAGTCTTCGTATTCCACCATTATTGACAGTGGATACTGGCAAATGGTTCCCGCAGCGTGCGTGGGTCGGGAAAAAGAAACATGTAAAAACAAACAATCCAATCCCAAACACCAACAGCAGCTTTTGAACAGTTTAATGGACTTTTGTGCGATAATGTGTCGTGTACGTGTGCACGTAAGTGTGCCTGTGGTGGCACATAAGCGAATGATCCTTTTTATTTCGCGGCCGAGGGAAAGTTTTTGCCGAGTCAAAGTTAGAGCTGAACATTTTCCGAAAGAAGCTCTTACCTCGCATTCGATTCCGCTGGAGGATGCAAACTTGGGGATTCTTCTCTTCCTCCACTTCCTCCACCCATAGGACGAAGGCATACTGCCAGCAGCCAGAGCTTAGCCAAATCAACAATAAATGGAGTGAGGAAGGGGAAAACGAGGTGGAAGAAGAAACATACCTTCTCCGAGACCAACGAAAGATGTTTGCACATGTGGCTGTGTTTCACTTTCCGATTCTTGAATTCTCGAAATTCCTTTCCCGTCGATGAATTCGACAATCTTTGTCCCGGGCGCCGATTCATGCTGCATCTGCAAATGGAACATGCGCCAGCGACGATGGGTTTTGATTTTAAAGACTCCTGCCAATGCTGGTTTGTGGCGCGGAAAGGCACGCCGTTGACACTTTCGGTCGCTTATACGACTGGACCGGGTTCGCCGGGTGTGACGAGGGTGAAGCTGTTTTAGGTGAGAGAGTAAAGTTTGCTTTAAAATATTCATCCCACCTAATAAGGTGGAAAATGATGGGAAAATGCTTTTAGCGGGTATAAAAATCTGAAAAACCACTCATACGTGCCCGCATAGAATTGTCCTCAAAGCGATCGCGGAAGGGGTAAGCAGAGACAGGAGGTGCGGGAGGAAAAGGAAGGGTTTCGAAAAAAATCACCGAACAAGAAAGCAAGATATGGCACTGGAAAGATACGGCCTCGGCCGGCACAGGGAAAAGAATGTGCCACCGGAGATGGATGAAGCAGCAGTTCCTCAACAGTTTTTCCTTTCTTTCTTTACGATCGGCCCCCAAAACAGACACGAAGCTTTCGGTTGATGATGGTGTTGATGGTGGGTCGTAAAACGAAGTGCAGTCAACGGAGAGACCAAACGAAAGGGGGGAAAAAAAAATCAAGCGAAGTAAAAATTTACAGAAAGGAAACCTCTGGAAAACTCCATGCTTATTCCGCAGGAAGCTGGCAGTAGGTTTCGATGGTGGTTGGCGGTGGTTGCGACGCACCGTTGCCCGTTTGGGTCGGTTAGGAAAAAGCAAAGAAAGCGAAAATGAATGCTCCCTCTCCAACCCGATCGGTCCGATGACGTGGCGAGGGGGTCGGTGGTGAGGGAGATAAAGAAAAAATCAAACAAAATGGATGTGTCTGCACCGAGGAGAGTTATAACGGACTCTAGAGATATTTTCCTTCCTTAAGGGCTTACGGTTTTCCCACTCCAACGTTTCGTGGCATTTTTCGCGGCAACTTCGGTCGAATCTACGCAACCACGTACTCCGGTCCGATAAACAGTTTGCTGCAGATAAGTTTTTTAAAGCAATATTTTTGCTTACGTTTACATGTTTGTTAAGTCTAGCTTTTTATTCACTGTTTGCGACGAGTGATTTTTTCATGCAAGAGTTTACGTGATCCTTTCCCAAACAAAAATGTATACCTATTATCATTGCCTGGTATCATGTTTTGCAAGTTTGCAGTGCGTTATTCTTAAATTTATTTCGCAAGTTGTTCTATGTTGTTCTTTATTTCGCAAGTTGTCAAAATGGAATGAATGAAATTAAATGCAGAAAAGAGTTGTTTACTTTTTCGCTAAAACATCGTCAAAACAAAATGTAATATTTAAAAAAATAAACTGATTCTAATATTATTTCGCTAAGTGCGAAAGAAATGGGCCGAACAACATGTGCTAGAAACAGGATATCACAGGTCTTCCATTCAGTCAGCTTGAAGACGAACTTAGCTTTGTGTACTAGTGGTAAAAACGGAAGTAAAGGGGGAAAGAAAATACCTCGAACACAATGAAAGTTGAAGCTCGAAAGTTTTGTGCATAAAAACGGCAACTCTTACGTTAATGGATTTTTTCTCTTACCCGTACAATCGGACAGAAACTCTCACACAACAATATATGAACTTGATCGAGCGTAGAGGAAAGGGAATGACGTGGAAATGAAGAACCCGTGGAAAACCCCCCATCGAAGGGGGTTTTGGTTTCCAACTGGTAATGCAAGGGACACATGGATGAAAGTGGCAGTATTTTTTACGACGACAACACCCACTGATGACAATAATATACTTTTCCGTATACGCTGCCATACTCTTGAGCATCGGGACATCCAACGGGGAGCATAATTTCGAAAGCGACTCGACGAAGTAATGACGAACGGGAACCCCTTCGGAGCTTCCGGGTGTCTGCGTGGAAGTTGTAAAAGAAGTGATCTTGAATTTATGTCATTTTCACTTTCTGCTCCTTTGCATTTTTGATGTTTGATTTTGGAAATGCATGGAAAGTTTCAATTAAATTGTAAAGTAACGAACTTAAATTTTCAATTTTCAATGACGAATACGTAAAATGTTTTTTGGAACTTTATAATATACAAAAGAAATGTCTGTTTAATGCAAAATTAAGAAAAATGCATGTTAGATGCTGTTGCGATCATACTTAACAATATATTTTGTTGTCATGTTTGACAAGCTTTGAATATGTCACGGAGGGCGTCCCAAACATCATGCTGAATGAAACATTTATTTGTGTTAGCCATATTGTTTTCTGAAAGCTCTTCTTATCATCATCAACCCCACGCATACGGCAGGGAACATTGGATGAGTAGAAATAAAATCAGATAACGTAGGTACGGCGCCGGCCAAAATGTCTCACCGGCAAATTTTTATCGTTCGCTGTTTTGCAGTCGGTAAACTTTATGAAGCGAACAGCAATGCATTTCATTCCAGCTGCAAGAGACTAATATAAAAGAAAGGAAAAACAACAACAGATAAACTGTAAAAACGTTAGTGCAGCACGTCCTGATTGATTGAGTAAAACCAGATAATGCCTACAGGTTGTCGAGCGACCATTTGCATCGCCCGTTAAATCCGCCTAGAATGTGGTGGTAAATTTTTTTACGGCAGCTTAGAGAATTTGTTTACGATCGGTACATGCTTCCCTGTTCGTGCCATCAGCGAGGATGGGGGCAACGGATTTTACTCGCAAATTATCTGGCTTTAAAATTGTTCACCTAGATGCCACGGTCTAGTAGTAAAATAAAACCGCATTGCGTTATCCCGAACATGTATTTTTTTATCGAAAGCGACGATGTTTGCCACCGTGTCCGCGTTTTTGTAATGCTACCGAAATGGTAAAACCATGCAAAAGTGCGCCAAAGTTACTTGTACGAGGGTTGCCTTTTAAGTTTCGGGATTTGGAAAAACTGGTGATGCAATCTGTTAATTAATAATTTTATCGTAAAGTTTGACGTTTTTGAGGTTATACGTACTCAGAACGTTTTGACATACGAACGCTATTTGTGTTGTTAAAAAAATGTTTAAAGTTTCAATCGACAGGAGTCTTTTTTGAGAGATCTTCGCTTCTTCAGGTGTTGAAAAACGTTGACCTCTCAGTTTATTTTTTACCTACGGGAATTAAAAGAAGTCATTTGGTGCTAGATCCAGGACTATATGGCGGATGACTCATTAAATCGATGTTTTGAGTACTCAAAAATGCAGTTGTTTGAGCCGATGTGTGAGAGCTCGCATTGTCGTGGTGATGGGTGATCCGTCGACAGCGGTTGAATTTCCTGATTTCTTGGAAGACAACTGGCAAACAAATTGTTGTGTACCACTCAGAATAGACTGTTCTGCGTTGTTTTAGAGGTTTGGTTGCGATATATCCAGTTTTTCCGAAAAAACATGCGACCATTTGCTTGGAAGTGCTTCGTGCGTGAACATCTTTGGTTGGGTTCGGCTCATCTTGAAACACCCATACAGTCGATTGCAGTTTAGTTTCGGGCTCATTCGCGTAAATCCACGAGTTATCAGCTGTCACGATATTAAAGACGAGTTTTGAAGCACCGCAGTCGTATTTTTCGAGCAATTCTTCCGGCCAATCGACACGAGTCTTTTTTTGAGTGATTGACAAATTGTGTGGAATCCAACACGAGCAAATTTTTTTGACAGTTAAATGTTCATGCAATATTAAGTATATGTTGGTCCCAATAATACCTAAGGTTGTCTCTATCTCACAAAAAGTCACATGACGATCTTGCAATATCCGTTCACGGATAGCATCAATTGTTTTCGGAACGACAACTGATTTTGGACGACCCTCACGAAAATCATCTTGGAGTGAACTCCGACCACGATTTAATTCTCCAAACTATCGATAAATACTGATCATTGATGGAGCTTCATCGCCAAAAGTTGAATTAAGTTCATTCATGCACTACTGCTGTGTCAATTCACGTCGAAAGTTGCAAAAAATAATCGCACGAAAATGTCCACGACCCAATTCCACAATTTGGCGGACATTGACACTTTTAACATTTTTTTAACAACACAAATAGCGCTCGTATGTCAAAACGTTCTGAGTAGGTATAACCCCAAAAACATCAAACTTTACGATAAAATTGTTAGTTGGTAGATTGCATCACCAGTTTTTTCAAATCCCGAAACTTAAAAGGCAACCTACGTATTACATGTACAATTTTAAATTTTCCAATGACCGACTTTTTTGGACAATAACAACATTGACATAATCAAAAACATGAAAATTATCATGAAAAGTCCGCTTCGTGGGGGAAAATGTATTTTTAATCATCAAACTAAACGAAACCAAAAACTGTGTAAACAAATTCTTGTATAAATCTCTTTAACATATTACAATATTTTTTAAATTTTTTCGTAGATTTAATTTGTTTTATAGAAAACTGTATATTACAAACAGTAGTTGCTATCAGACTCCAGTTCTCCAGTATTTTTATCTCCAGGCACAAATAATAAATGAAACACAATAAGAGTGAAGACAATAATGACTATACTGGAGAATCAAGCTCTAACAACAATACATGAGTAATTTTGGTTTAAAGTAGATAAACATAACTTTTAAGCAATGATGTAACGATAATATAGAAAATTTTCTTGAAAAACTTTCAAAAGTTTATTGGTAGTGTGAATAAAATAGAAGCTAGAGAACATTTAAAAACTGGAACGCGTTCACCTTTTTCTTCCTTCCTGCACGCATGAAAAATGGTTATCCATTTTTTGGAAAATTGTTTCCTTTGGTAGAATATAACAAAAATTAATACGAAAAAATAATATTTCAGGTTCCTTCATATGGGAAAATGAGAAAAAAAGAATATTTCGAATTAATAAATGCCAACCTAAGCCTAAGCCTTACATCGGGAATATTAGAAATTCTCCTCAAGCCGCTAGTTTCCAGCGTTCACCGTTTTGTGCCGTAAATTGTCTTCCCGCGAAATCGCAGCTTAAACCCGCAAACCACCCCTACCGCGGTGGGGGTATTTATTTTCATTTCAGCTTTTCCACCAGAGCCACCTTAATCTGATTATCCTGATGTACGTTCGTCCACCCGGGGCCGCGTTCGGCTGCGTTTTCCCGGCGGTTGGCAAACTGTTTGTTTGCGGACGCCGCCCCGGCTCGCGGGTTGGCAAGGCGTCACCGTGCGGCGGTACAAACGATAGTTCCGAAATGCCAGAGGCCGGAATGACTTTCAAACCGGTGGTTTTGGAGAGCCCGATTCACAACCCACAAACATACGCGGGGATTCGCCCGTGCGCCCGTTTCCATTTCCAAACGAGGAATGATTTTTGAACCTGTGTACGATCTGCTTAGCGCCGTGGCATTCCGAAGATGGCTTTCCGTCGGGCCCATCACCGGAAGCGTATTTATTTTCAAAACAACGATTTCCGCATGTCACCCGCGGTTAAGAGTTCGCACGGGCTCCGGCTCGGGAATCGGAACGGAAGAAACAAAGTAAAACAATGGACACACAAATGTGTTCGCGAAAGGCACACAAATCATACTTTCCCGACGATGACTCATCCCGGCCGACCGCCAACTCCGGCGGACACATCCGGACGGGATTAAATAGCTCCGGCCAGTTGGAAACGGAATGGGTTGTCGCCACCGTCCGTCATCGGCATCGGCACACCGGTTCGTCCCTTCCTCGCGGTTGTGTTGTTGCGGTGGTGCATCCTTCGCAACCGTTTCGTTTTCGCAAAGGATCAATCATAATTAAGCCGCCATCAGCGAGCGGCTCCGCAATGAAGCTGCTTAATTCAATTGCCTTTCTGCACGGATCGAACCCGGATACATGCGATGACCGTGCGAGGAACCTTACCGAGCATACGATGCAAGGACGCGAAAGCATCTTTTATTCATAAACAAAGAACTGGTGCGCTGCTTTCGTTGTCGTGGGATCGAATTGGGAAAGAAGCGCTCCGGCCAATCTTGCTCCGAACCCATCCGGAAAGGCTGCCTTTACCACACGCTTCGATTGGGTTCGCTTTTCTCGGGAGTATTCCAGCCCACGGCACTGAAAACCGCAACCCCCCCGGGCACAGAGGCTAAGGGTAGACTCCGGCAGCATGTCGGAAGTAAATGGATTTGACACTCGACCGTCAACTGTGATTAATGGCTTTTTAATGGAGTGTAAATAAGTGTACGCAATGTAAACACGCCCGGCAAAGTCGGTGCGCACCGGCTGGGAGCGGCGGGAAGACGACGGGAGACGTTCGACCGGAACTTCCTGCCTCTTGACTGCGGCTGAACGCTGTCAATCTGATAATGATTCTGTGTCTGATTGATTTTTCTCGCATCCGAACCGGACCGGGGAATTGCAAGACGATTCACCAGCGGGGATTATGATTATGAACTCGATGAACAGATGTTTTTCGCATCGCGCCACGGTGAATGAAATCGTGTTGGTGGTGGTGGTGGTGCTTACCATCATCACCAGTAGGTCGGTGGTGCGGGAGGTCCACCGTTATCCGGTGGCTGCAGTGATTTGCGTAAGTTTTCGAGCAGATTACATTCCCGCCGCTGTTTGTTCGAGCGTGCCGGACTACATTCGCGTCCCGGTGGTTTCACTGGTTCGTTGGACGCTGGCTTCGGTTGGTTGACGGATATGAGAAGACTGCTTTTACGTTCATCGTTGGTTGGATTTTTTTTAGCAGGCATTTCAACTTCAAATTTAGAATTTTGCTACGAAACTGTCCGAGTAGAACGAATGCGAAAATTAAACTGAAACAAGCCTACTGGGGATGGCAGGAAGCACTATTGTTGCAGCACGTGCCTACCGCGACGGAGGTGATGAAGGATTGCGCTTTTGGCAACGAATCGAAGGTTTCCTTTTCGGCCGGCTTCCACCACCACCAGGTTTCCCTTCTCCCGGGCTTACTTTCGGCCCGGTTCCCAGGCGCTATAAATCACAACGGATTAGGCGAACGAAAAACGGGGGCCATATCCGATTCACGGAAGGATTTTTTTTTCTTCTCATGTTTTGCTTCTTTGTCCATTTCGATTTTCCCATTTCCCCGCGCACACCACCGCGAGGGGTGTAGAAATGGGCAATGCATCGTGGTAGTTTCAAATTTCATAAATTATCATTTGTGCTTCAATAAAATGCTGCACGCCGGTCCCGGTACGGGGTTTTGTGTGTGTATGTTTTCCCATTGGTTGCGGCCTGCCTGTGTTTGCTACCCTTCCTCTCCCCTCCGCCGACCCTCTGGGCTTGCGTGTCCCGAAGCTCGATGGTCGAACGCGGGCCGTGTTTCGGTGGTTTCGATTATTTATTTTTATTATCCTTTTTTTCCCGCGGTTCAGGATCGACCCGTTCGCTCAAAATGGGAGCGAATGTGAATGTTACCGGCAGCGACAAACGGGCACGAGTTACGGCTACAAACTTTCACCAAGTTTGGGTGAATTTCTTCGGCCCACTTTTCCGGGAAGACTCCGCGTCCGACGAGAGAAATGCATAGAGATGAGAAAAGTTTAGATGGCTCACTATTACCAACCGCTCGTCCGCTTGGTGACGTTCGTTATTTTAATGATGCTTGGCAAAAAGGTAGAACAACGACCCATTGCGTCTTAGTGCACCTTCCGAACTTTTGACGAGGGACGACCGTGTTGGATGAAGTGCGAATAAATTGGTGCTGCTCATTGCGGAACCGAGGTGTGGATGTTGAATTTTCTGAACCGGCTCCCCTCTTGGCGGTCTTCATCTTGACTGCGAAAGCAATGCTTGTTTGCTGAGCTTCAGCCCGACATCGTTACCCAAACGGTTTGATTAGGCACGGGCGTCGACCGTATCTCAGCCATGTCCGGTTTCCGGCCGAAACGCCCGACCACGCTATCGAAACTTATCAATGAGAACAGCAGCGCTGTTGTGCGACAAATAATTTATTCCCAGACTTCCTTCTCCCGAGAACGCGATTTGTGGCCGTACCCTCGATACTCGTAATCAGGAACGCAATCGTTACCGGCCCGTCGGTACGGTTGCCACGGGAGGGACGTTTTATGGCTCTGGGGGAAAGCAGATTGTTGGCCTGCCGCGTGACAAACCTCCGGGAAAATATTATAGCTTTATGGCTGTTGTTCGTTACCGGGACCGGAAGCCGGTCGTCAAACGGGAAGCGTTTCGATCACCGTTCCAATCTTTCAATGCGTGCGTGTGTGTGTGTGTGTGTGTGTTTGATTTCCTGGCGACGCCGTCGGCGATGTAAGTTTCGTAAGATTAGCTCTTTTACGGTCATTACTTAGTGGGGGGTGAGTGGTGATGGTCCTTAAATACAGTACTGAAAGATTACCCAATTAACACTACTGAAACGGAATGGAACGAAGGAAGGATTTCGTTTTGGGTGGATTAAAGCATACCGGCTGCCCTCCATCTCGCCCGCCGGGTCTGTCTGGCATCGAGCCTCGTTTGGCTCCCACAAGCTCCTTCCCAGCAAAGCCCGCGCGAAAGTAGTTTGTTCGACCGTTCCGGAAGCAGATCACTCACAGCCACGTGTGTGGAATGGAAGAAGGAACGTTTGGGAAGAACTCGGGAGCAGGAGAGAAAAATAACGCGCGACGGTGTTGAAATGTTATTCAAATTTATGGAATTCATGAATAGATAAAGCCATTTTCGTAAGATTTCTACACCACCATGGGCCACCACCGGTGGACAGTGGGATGGTTGAGTCGAGTAAATTGACGTTAAATATGAATATTGCTTCGACGAATTAAATTATTATATTATTAGATATTACCAGCAAATTAACTTTTTTTCACCATATATGCGAGACGAATAGTCATTTTTATATCGGTAGACAAATCTATTTTCCTTTAACACGTTGACTGTTAAGCGTTTTTAACACACTTTTTTTTGTAGAATATTTTTTAATAAAATTTGTTTACAACATTTATCAAACCAACGATTTTTGAAGGCTAAGCAAAAACTTAAAATAAAATAAAATATTATTATAACTTTTTGTTGCATTTTAATTTATTTATGGGTCAAAAACTTTTTAGAACTGATTTCTGCTGTCACCTACTTTTGGGTGACATGGCAGTCATCGTGTTAAGAGGAGCTTTCAATCGATTCCAAATAAGCTGGTGAAAAACATGCATTCGTCAATTGAGCAAACCCAACCAAACTGTACGTAAAATATGGCTTATAAACACATATTTTTATTTAAAAAGGATATTAATTCGATTGTATAGTAAAAACTCGCATAAAAATATCAATAGACCTATTGTGCGGGACAAAAGAACCGACCAGCTCGGTGGTGTCTTTTTAAACTGTTTGTGCATAGTGTCCACTTAGATATATACGAGTGTCCTTAGAGCTTCTCTCGGGGATATAGCCAACGGATGCCAATCCACGCTTCCTTGCCCCCTTTAAGCCACCAGGGGGGAGGTGATCTTTTTTTGCACGTGAAGATTTTTCACTACCTTCTCTTTCCTCCTCGCTGGTCGTTACTCACTCACACACGCCTTGCATCCCTCGACTTTGTGTGTCTACTTGAAATTCGTTTTCAACTGAAAGCATATTAGCATTATTATGTCTTTTATCTTCCGCCCGGCGCACCCAGGAATACCATACTCCACCCCGAAAACCCGGCACCGTTCGTTGCGAACAACGAAACTGTGGTGAAAGCTAGAAATTGCGTGCTTGGGATGGATTTTTTTTTGCTGGCAGATGCTCAGGTAAATACCGCCTGTTGAATGCTGGCTGCCTGGGTTGGAGAAAAAGACAATTCTTACGTCCAGCGAAGGATTCTCTCGGCCCTTGCTTGAGTGTGTGCAACACAAAAAAAGGACAAATAAACGAACACACTCCGTTCGTGGATGCATTTTATTTGCTGGTCAAGATCACGTAGCGCACCGAGTTGATCTTTATGGTGTTAAACGGATTTATGGTCGAAGATACCGGTGGAGGACCTCTTTCGGTCGTTTTGTTTCGTTTTATTGGATTCCCTTTCTTCGCCCGAGCCTTCGAGTGGCAGTGGAGTTCCGACTGCTTATGACGATCCGATCCGCCAGTAGAGACCCAATTTGCTCATCACCATGCTGCCACTCGAGAGTCAGCCACCGCCCGTTTGAGGTTTACGTTACGATTGGGTTTAGCGGCCGGCTAACCCCGACGGGGGAATAAAAACAAACGCACCACGACCCTTTTTCCCGGCGTGGCCGAAAGCCGTTTCGGTTTCGGAGGCTTCCCAATTTGTGCCGGCAGCAGCCCAAGGCGAACCCTTCGCGCGCCGGTTCATCGTAAAGGTGTCAGCGAGTTAAGCACTTCCGACGGAAACGGGCAAAACAATCACGACGACAATCGGCCGACTCCGTGGTTCATTCATACTGCAATTACACTCCATTATATCTTTACGAATTTCCCGCGGCACCCTAATCGGTCGTACGGCCGACGCCAAGCAAAACACAAACGGCCCCGGGGATCGAATGGTGTCTTCTCGCCGCGAGCGGTTGACTGGCGTGCGACCGGGAGGGTGCAGGATTTAGGGGAAAATTATAGGGCGAAAGAGTCGCATTCGCTTATCCCAACCGTTCCCAGTACCCGAGCGTCGGTCCCTTTGCTTTTGCTCCCGCTTGGGTTTGGGATGGGTTGGGAATCACAAAACAGCCAAATCTGCCCGAGATCTGTACTCGGGGCGACATTTGCCACCGGTGTATGGAACGTAAGAAAGGGTGAGAGAGAAAGAGGCAAAAGCAAAAAAAGACCAGAAACAAATAAATACATCAGATCGTTAAAAGGAATCCGGTCCATACTTTTCTTGGCTCTGTTTTCACATCGTTAAGGGGATTAGTGCTCACTTTAGGATTTGCCATTTTTGCATTTTCTATGAAGTGGAGAGCTTAATGCTTTTATTTATGATGGTGCATCTTTTTTTTTTTTTTAAACTTAATATATGCCCAGTTAAGAAAAGATGTTTTGTTTTGGTTTTAGATATCAAGTTTCAGGAAAGTAATTGTAAAATGTTTTCATATTCCATTGCTAGTCATTTTTTATACGAAGGAAATGCAAATGAACAAATCAAATGAAAAACGTAGAAACCCCATTTTTGAAGGTTTTAGGTTTCACATAGTCTAACATTTTTTGTAAGTGTTGCTACTGTTAGCTTTTAAATGGCCATTATTGCCGTTTTGTTTTTATTTGTTTAACTTACAATGGTTTGCTTACCCTATTTGTATTATTTTTTCAACCGTACATCTGCGCCCTTGTTCCGATTAATTAGGTTTTTAAATCATTGGTTCTGCTCCGAAAACAACTTGACAAAGAAATGTAGTTCTGAAAAATAGATAAAAAAACTTACAAAAATTACACATACAATTTTTATTTAAATTTACATAAATTTACTATATTTTTCATATTAATTCAATCCCTGCGGACAGAATACCTTTGTATGGGATCTATTTTGTGTGTGATTCGATGGGTTTTATCAAGAAAAGATCTGAAAAATTCTTCATTACATAATATTTTCATTTTCTTAGTTGTTCTGACTGCATCAGTTGATTTTATAACGCGATAATGTTTATTATAACTTTGCCAGTTGAAATCAGAATCGCTGCAGTTTATATTATAACAATGTTATGAAATCATCGGAAAAACCATGTATTATTTAATATTTGGTAAAACTAAATTAGTAGATTTGATTTCTCAGTGGCAACTAAAATCTACAAGTTCAAGTTGTCGTTGTGAATTGAATTTATTTGTCAATCAGAACTCAAAACGAACATCAAATAGCTCAAAATAGCATATGGGTTTACGATAGAGGGATAAAATTGCCAAACAAAGTCAAATCATAGAATTTTGTCGTTGTTCTCCCTATTCGTCCTTTGCAAGGAATTTCTTCAGTACACATATAATGTACGATCTTACAGAACCGACCTGTTGTCAAACGGAAGACGGCAGCTATCCAACCTACATCGCTGTACAGTTCCTGCCAAATAAACTGGCGGTTTTGCTCGACTCTGTCAGCGTTTGCTCACTCTGCAAATACCCATCCTTTCGCGCTGCTCGTGGAAAGCCACCGTGCAGCTGCACCGTGACACAGAGGCTCCATCCGGATCGGATGACAAGAAAAAACTATTACAAATGAATAGCAAACCGTACCCGCACCATTCGTCTCGCTGACCCAAAATGTTTGTTAATCCTATTACGTAAGATTTTTGAAAGTGTTAAACATATGCGCCTGTTATTTATGCTCGCCATCAACGGGCGAGCATCACGCTGTGGTGGCGCCTTTCCTTTTTGCCCTTGCTTTCTATCTTTACACAACCATCAACCACCATCGTCCGCTTTATCAGGATGACGATCCCTGGGCCGGTCGTCCGGGGTTGCCCCCATTTGCTCATTTGCCTAACGATTACCAGCACCGTGTCAAGCGTCGTCCTTCCATTTGTTGCTTTATTTTTTCTTCCCGGCGTCATGTGGTAATGCATGTTTGCCAAGCGCTCTTTCCTGCCGTTTGACACTTACTAGGTATTTGATCCACCGCCATGCGATCCGTCGCAGCTGTAATGCGGATAAACACTTGGGTCCCTTGGAAACAAAAGAAATTGGGTAGAAGATTGCCCGTGAGTTGTTTGGCAGTTGTCTTTTAGCTTTTTACAGTGCTTTTCATGTGGAATTAGGAGTAATATACAATATTACACATGTTAAATAGGAATGGAATTCAAATTATGCTCGCTTTTAAATAGTGCATTACTGCAAAACTAAACGATTATAATATTTGTCGTGCAAATTACATAAATTTTAAGTTTATCCTTGAAATCAAAATAGGAAAATAGTTTTATTGTGGATAGGAAGCAGAAACATAATCATTGCCTAGCTAAAACAAATATGTTCGAGGTTTTGGACCGAGATCATACGATCATCGTTAACGTCTATATATTCAATCCAACATTAAAAAGTGAGTTCATCGAGAGGGCTTGGTCTTATCAATGTATCAAGAGGATACAATTCATGCAATGAGAAGAAAAGTGAGATGTAACCCAAGGAAGAGTGTTATGCAATCGGAAACTTCGTTTCACAAGGAACTGTTTGGTTTCGTTACCAATATACGCCTTACATGCAAACAAATATATTAGCAGTCAGCAAACAACATATCGTACATTCCAATAGAAAAACCTTTCAAGCCGTACACAAACTGTGTCAATTAACAAACCGTTCTCAAGTACAGTCTTTGATGGCATGCCAAGTCCACTGGAAAAATGTTTGGAATTCAGTCGATTGGATCATTTTGGAAACTCATGCAAATATTTATTTTTTCTTTCTAATTTTTCTTCATTTGAACTACGTTCATACGTTGCTTTGATGTTGCATTTGTGGTTTTAGTATAAAAATCATATAAGTTGTGTGCATTTAATTGAGTGGATAAACCAACGAGCTACAACAAATTGCGATAAATATCCACAAAGTCACTGTGAGTTCAAATAATACTACGACAAGTAGCTCGATGCTAGAGGTAGATTCTCTAAGGCCACTAAATAACAGCGCTAGTGATACTTACTGAGCAGGACAGTAAAGTATTTTAATATATGTACTTTACACATGATTGATAATTTCAAAACTGTTTAGTAAAACTACAAAAGGCATTGCAGGGATTGAGCCGAGCTAGATGAATATTAAATTATATATTAAAAATAGTAATTATGAACGAATTGATCAAAATTATAAACGAATGAATTTCGAATGCGAGGCAAAGACAAATTAAAAATGAAATCATTCGCTAGACAGCAACGAAAATTGGAAGAGCGATGGCCTACTACTGAACCGAGATGGATCTGCATATTGAAAAAGATGCAACAAAGTAGACATTGAAAGACGAAAATGATTGAACCATCAGTCTTGTGATTGATTTTGACGAGAGTTTATGGAGATTGTGTAAAAAAAGAAGCTAAGAGAGAAAAAATAGTCGAAATTGTTTCGTGGACATCACAACAGGCATGTAACACCTCTAGCGTTTGTTTAAGTGCAGAATGGTGAGATAGTCCTTTTGCTAATTATTATTTGAATTAGAGTTTGTTCACTTGAGCGTTGGGTTTCGTGCATTCAATTTTATATGTCAGATATTGTTTATGTGTTCTTCAGTGTACTTATCTTAGTTTGTAAAGTTCTCAATGGTACGTAGCAAGCATACAAGGAAAGTGTAAATTTTATACATTTTTCATTTGCACCCCAGCGTACAGTTGTAGGGCTTGTATAGGCTGTACCTTCTTGAAAGCCACTCTTACGAGAGCGCATCCTTGAATGACGCACGGGCAAGGCGAACATAATTAAAAGCAGCTCCTTGAGTGAGCCTTGGTTCCACTGAGCTGTAAAGCCTATCAAACGCTAATACATCATCACTCTGTCCCGGGCGGCGCTTACAAGGCCAATGTTTGCCTACTACCGTCCGCATGTGTCGGTTTCGCAGGTCCGCGATAAGTAAGTTGCCAACGGAAAGAGACAAACCTTCTCTTGGCGGCCATGTACGATGGGTCTAAAGGTTGCCCGCTTTCGTGCCTTTGGTGGCGGAAGATTTATGCTGTGAAATTAATTAAAGCATCACCCACAGCGCTGTGCTGTTCACTTCGCAGGTCCTCACAGGACGGCGGACCCTTCATTTTCACGATCTTGTACAGGTTTTCCCGGACCGGCCGGAATGGGTAGCAACACCATTTCGTAGATAAAGCGGGTTAGACACGGTGGCGCAACAATTGGGCGCTCGTCTTGCTGGCGGCTCTTCAATTCAGTAAAAGACAGACGCCTTACACAAGCAAGATCTACTGCGAACGTTGGGCTCGAGTGTGGCGTTGAAGAAGGTTGATTTGTTTGTGCCACGCGTCGGCCAAGACATGTTAATCACTTGCCTAAGAATTGGCGCTGCAGTTTGAAATCGTACCTAAACACTCTGCGCTCACCTTATCCATATAAGCTACTCTGACACAGGCTGATGAGAAGAGAAGTGCCTACAAAATGTAACATACGACAAAGGGAAGCTTCATTTTCTAGAAATATTGAATTAAAATCATGTTTGAGTCGTTTTCACAAACACAATGCAACGAAACAAAAATAAATGATGGCAACGGCACAGCGCGTTTAACTGAAACATACGTTGGTTTAGTTGTTAGTTTCAGTAGATCCAAACATTCTTTCACTTGAACAACCAAACAAAGTTTTTCTTTTGGCGAAGAAAAAGAATACAAATATTGCATTTACCCAACGATTTTTATTTTTAAATAATTATTGGATACAAATAAACCGACCTCTGCTACAAAGAAATTTCGTACAGGAAACATTTTTACGCACGAAAGAAGTTTTATAAAGAAAAGACTTATAAACCCACATCACACAAAATTTTTCTTAGATGCTATAAATTTTGTAAGAATTATATAATTTTTTTGTCGAAAACAATTCATTCCAAGTTTTGCTTCATTCTAAATGAAAACACAATTAAGAAATAAGCCGAAGTTTTTAGTTTATTTTTAGCAAAAGGAGGAGGATTTTAGCATACATTAGAAAAGGAATGTTCAATTTTATTCGTGAATAGTTGATGAATCCATTTTTCGAAAACATCATTTCATAGAATTCTTTTTGAGTTTAAAAAATATCCTTTATTTCCTTTTATTTCTTATGATGAATGGACTTGATTCATATTGCCGAAAAAATTTGCATATTCTAACTTCATAGTATACATTATCGCACTCTCCTCTAACAGTTTATATTTAAAAATAAATATACAAAACAACTACCAATTGTTAACAATAAATAAAACGATGACATTTGAATTTGCACTAACATGAGATTTAGATACAAGTTTTTTGAACAACTTTACGATATACAAATTCAGTTTCAGCACATGTGGAGGTCTAGCGGATGGATTAATTCCAGCTCACACTGCTTCTATTCGATTGAGTAATTTTATGTGTTTCAACATGTTGTGTACATTTTTTGCTAGACAACGTTTGCGATGCTTCTAATAAACACACCGTTTCATACTTTTCATTTTATCGTTTTTTATTTAGTTGTTTTATGCTCCACTTCCTTTGTTTCAACGTAAATAGCAACACGGTTATCACGTTCTCATACGCTATCGTCTACTGAATACCAAATGATTGACCAATGGAAGTTTGATTTCGCTAAACTGGTAATGTAATGGTAAAAATGGGAGAAAAAAATGTCCCACGAGTTATGTTTGATTTTGGCCACGGGTTTGACGCGATTGCAAAATGGTTTAACTGTAAAATCGCACCTGCATCGACGTGCAAATTTGAATGGCCGTGGATGATTCAATTAGCTCTACCGTGCGCATCATTCTAATGCCAATTGTTGACAGTTTGCTGTCCGTGTCTGCTTGTCGAACGTGAATTTTTAGCATAGCCTTCATCCACACCACGCACGCCACCGTGCTGTGCAAACGAATCGTTACGGGGAAGGTTAGTAACTTTTAACAATTCACTTGATTCGTGTTCAAAGTTCATGGCCCGCTGCCAACAGAAAGTGCTGCGTTAGGTTAGTAATTTTATTTTATTTCAAATTCATGGCCCTAAAAAGTGATAGAACGTGCCGCGATTACCGGCAATGTTTCAAAACAAAAAGTTGGGTAAGCCGGAGAAGAAAAAATAAGCTTAAGTAAATACTACTAAAGAAATATTATTTTCGTATTCTGAAAACGTGTCGTCACCCAAATAGATAATTGTAAGCGTGCAATTATGTTGAAAATTAAAATGTGTGAGATAAAATTCCTTCGCAAATTTTTTTAACAGTTGTCGAACAGAAGTTTTGATTAAAAAAGTATATACTTTAATGGTTTTGTAAGTGTACCATTTGTTCAAGCAAAATATCATAATATAGAATTGTTCGTGTATTGCTCGGACTATTGGTTTGTCGTTCGTATTGTTAATTTAAAACGGATTTTAGCATTCCTCTGCTAATTTTTCAAAATTTATATTTTTATTTATTACTTTTTGGGCAGCAAAGCTACTTTGATTTTATTTTTTTTATTGCACTAAACTCAAAGTTTTAATTTGATCTTAAAAATATTTTTAATCATTTCTATGAAATAATGTTAGTTTAAGACCTACTGAAAAACGTAAAGATGTGAACGAACACAAGTTCTCTCCAATTCGATCTGCTTTCTTTACACCGATCTAGAGGAATGATGAAGAAATACAAAAAAAATTTAAAACGTCAATAGATAGTCAACAAGTTTATTAAAAATATATGAGTAATCTTCAAACACGACGAAGCTACGCTGTAAGTTTTAACACGTTGAAAAGACCGCCAAAACTGATTCGGGCAAGATTCTAACACAATGAAATCTCGTATTAAGTTGAGCCATCGTTTCTTAGAGAATCCATCCGGTACGAGCTAAAACCAATTTAGCTTACGTGTAGGTGGTAGAAAGCCTGGGTCTTGTAAATCACGCAACACGCGTTCACTTCCACGCGCGAACCGTTAATGTGCGCGTTTTCCGTAGAAGCGAGAAACATTCTTTCTACATTAAAATCGCGTAAATGTGATTGATTTCTTTGTCAACGAGCGGGTGGGCGGGCGGACTGCTTGCTAAGCCTTGTGTGCACTCAACCTTTTTTCTGTGTGGGAGCTTTGCGTACCGGAAAGTTGGTCCCGCGCGCCGCACGAAACCGTTCGCCAGCGCCAGGTGAAACAACACGATAGCACGTCAGCAAATCAGTTCGCCGACTGGGAAAATCCGTTCCACAAACATGCGACTTCGTTTGCCATCATGACAAATTGTGAACGGCGTGGAAAAAGGGGGAGGCTGGCTTGCGGAGGGCAGTTTTATTTATTATTAATCCTCAACTAATCCGCCCGGTGAAACAAAAGAAAACATCGGTACACAAGCCACACTTATCTGACACTGCCATGTGTTGGCAACGGTTTGAACGGGCCTCACGTCCTAATGCCGTCTAATTCTGAGCTTGTAAAGTAAGTGTCTACAGGATTGGTAGCATGTTTCAAAGGTGCGCACTTCCTTTTGTGAGTCCAAATGAATTCACTTTCGCAGGTGTTTGTTTGTGTTGGGGTTTTACATTTCGCCTCGTGCTGTTTCCATCGATGCTATCGATCGATGACGGTTAGATATGTTAATTACATTTATCTTTGCATATCACAATTATTGCTTTACGAATAACTAGGAGACATTGTGTAGATGCTTGAGTTAGAAAGTTCTAAAGACTGTTTAATATGACTTTTTCCAGGCATTTTTACATGAAATTGTTTGTCGTTTTTTTCATTTCGAAAAGTAAACCATACGACCGAAGATTCAAGCTAGTCAGCAATATACACAGGGTGGAGTGCTTGTAAAGATGCTTAGGCCATAAATATATTTTCAAACCAATTCGCATCGAGAAGGAATTAGGTCCGATCGGGTTCTGAGGCAGCCCCAAACAAGTAAACCAGAAGAAAGAGGACCCCCAAAGCGAAGCCGGCCTAGTTAATGAAGGGTTCCGGCGTCGCTCTGGTAATAAATCCTTTCCTTGCTGTTCACCTTACAAACAAGGACAGCCATGCTCCATTCCTTGGAGATAACCAACTACAACCAAACGGTATCCGGCCATCGAGCTCGTGTCTCCGCTTGTCCTCCGAGTCCACAGGAGTCCTTTCCCAGCACCAGCGGTCACTTTTCTCAGCACGGGCTCAGCTGTTGCTTGTCCCATTTGCAGGGTTACGGTTGACCACTTGCATTACCATACCGTAGGGTAGCCTCGTTCCGTTCCGGGGATGGAAATTTACAGAGACGAAAAGTCCGGAATGTCTTACCCCTCCCCCTCGTCGCGTGTGTACATGCACCGTCTTGGAGAAACCGGTACGGAATGTTTCAACACAGACATTAGGCCTGTACCTGTCCACCCTTGTCGTTGTCGTTTGCGGAGCAGTTGGGGGTTGGGATTGCAATGGATGAACGTGGTGGTTTTGCATGTTACGCCCGAAAGGGGGGCGAAGCGGTTCGGGGCTGGGATCGGGGTTATGCCCGTAGGATGATAATTTTTACTAATTTTGTCTCATGTCTCTCGATCCTTCCAAGGATTTCGATATGGGAATAGCAAACCATACGCTGTGCTGACCATCGCTGCCCAGTGTGCTTGATTCCCCTCCGCCTTTGCCTGCTTCCCTTGCTCCGAGCAAATCAAAAACCCTTTCCCAGAGAACCGAACTCGTTTGCTCGAATCCATGTACCGATGTTTTCTTCCTTTACCGGTCGAAGGGTCGAAGGGTCGCTGGAGGTTAAAGGGTGAAACATGGTCCTATTGTTGAATGAACGGTTTCTGATGGGTGCGTAGGTTCGGGTGGAGGCTGGAAAGCTATTCGAAGAATATGATTTGTATCCGTTTCATTTATTATCAGCAATCTTTCATGCAGTGTCGACTGAACACGACGGTGCAAGTCTTCGAGACGTTCCAGTGTTTATCATCTTCAGACCGAATGTGTTTTCAAACAAAAAACATTTTCAATTACTTATCTACATCAATTGTCGCAACATTGTCGAGCCCAAATCATACTGAAAATTTGTTATAGACACGTTGAAGGGTTTCGATCTGTTTCATCTGATTTGATAAAATTTGAATAGTCACCGACTGCGGTTAGCATTGTTCGTAAGGAAGCGGTCGGATGGAGTTGATGATTAATTATTTGAAGTGCTACAAATGCAGTGTTTAAGCAGCAGAGTACAATGAGACATGTTATCTCTTCCATCGGTTTTATCTATGCAACAGTACGAAAACATCGATGTGAGAAAGCCCGATGGGTAAGATACGATGTACGCTTTGAGCGAATTCATAGAAAATTTAAATGCATCTTTACATTTGAGAAGCAATCCGAGATGTGTGTTTGATGAATAGGTATGTATTGAACATTTCCATTTCTCGGAAAATGTCAACCTTTTCTTAGAAGCCTTGTAAGTAAACAGATGATTACCCAGATAAGGAGTGCCAAGGGGTTGCAATAATCATCATGCTATCTTTCGATAGCAACACTTCCATGAAGTTTCACAAGGCTATAAAACGTCATCCCATCAAACAGTTACATCGAAAGTGCTTCGAAAGTACTTTTAGCATCGCGTAGGGAAGTTCAAAGCCGGATGGAAAAGAAGTTCATGTTTCTAAACTGCAAAGCAATGTTTAATGTCAATTTTTACAAGTAATTTCCACTAGGAACGTGCATTAGTAAACCATCAGCGAGCGCAAAAAAACTTGTGCCTTTCTAATGGACTTCATAAAGTTCCACCGATCGGAGCCGGGTTCTTATGTTACACAAGCTGCGTGTAAAGGGATGATGACAGATTTTAAAGTTTTCCTTTTGAATTTTTGCAGCTGTATCTTGAGTAAGTGAATTTTTGCCGAGGTAATCCGCCAGGATTGGTAGTAGATACCCTTCGTTGGAAAATTTTACCCGATAAACTGTAAGTAATTATCAATTAGAAACAATTTCAAAGACATATATTTTTTACTCTCAACTATATGCTTTGCATCGTCTTGATTTGTGTTCATGGCATACGCGAAAAAGAACATAAAGCATAAAAAATCACTTCAAAACCAAATTTATAGTGCACAATGATGCAGGTTTCCGTGCGTAAAACCGGTGCAGGACCCTCACGCGGTGGAAATTAAATTGTATTTCTATTTACACTGACGTCGTCAAGTGTCGGGCGAACAGCCGTGAAGGTGCATTTTAATTTGTGCGTGCTCGTAACACGCTTCACCCGGAATGGCCACGGGAGTCGAGTCAGTCGGGTCGTAATCAAGTCGGCCCCGAGCACCCCACAAACTTCACCGTTTAAGCATTCTGTTTGTTTAAACTGTCGACAGTCGACACAAATATGCCCAAGGAGTCGGAAATCGGAAAATCGTTGTGCCGTTGTTTTCAACCCCCGGCATCCGTCCGGCTCGGATTGTTTCCCTCATCGTCACGAGAGGAAAGCGGAACTCCAGGAGCGGGAGGGGTGTGCATGAAACTACTGCCGGACGGATGCGGGTGTTGCTGGAAAGTTGGACGGTTGTAAATATTTGCACCACTCTCTAGAGTTGGCGTTTCGTTCGGGCGTGACACGGTGCAGCAACCGAAGCGGACGACTGTGGGTCCCATTCCCCATTCTGTGGAATCAAACATACGAACGGCACTGCCGGAACAACATCCGCTTGTAGTCGAGTTCCCGTGAAACAATCGCCTTGTTGCCGGAGTGGCACTCTTCAGCTGCCTTCACGCTACAGCCTCACTCGATGGTGGGCTTTTAACTGGCGTTTCGTGGCCGCGTCCTTATCGGAAGCTTATTTGGAGTCATTTCATGCCGATAAAACTGCACTTCTCCGTGTGGTCGGTGACGCGAACTCTGGTGTAACGATTCGGCCTCTGTGAGTGACACAAATTAGTGACGTACAAGGTGGGTTGTGGTTATGGGAGTGCACTTACATCATAGGCTTGTTAGTGCCAATAACGATGCTGCTGAAGGATGGATTAGAATGTCTAACGGTATAGATTGTGTTTCATGAAGGCTGAACGCAAGCGTAACATATCTCTAGTGGTAATTTTATAACAAAATGCCTTTTTCCTTCAACAGATAAATCTATTTGACGATAATTTTCATCGTCTTAGTATTTTTCAGACTGGAAAAATATAAAATTACACTTCAAGTCTCAAAATAGGTAGTTAAAAGTTGTCCTTTAATGACTTGCTGGATTTTAGCTTATTGCTCGTTGTTTTAAATTGTTTTACAAAATGCAATTTCTCGCAATTTTATTATTTGACTCAAGCCGACCTAAGCGGGGTTCCTAAAATTAATGTTAACAATCTTCCAACCAAGAAACGATGGCTCCCTTACTAGTTTATTATCTTTTCTTTCCGTTTTTTCTATTTTTCTGTTTATAAATACTTTAAATCAACATTGAAAACATGAGCACGCCATTCTACAGTGCTACTAGGTTCTTTTTATGATTGGTTTGTGGTTTTCCCCTAAGATTATTTTGATCACTTTTTGGGACCTGTGAGAAATTATGTTCATGGCTCAAACCATTTCATTTCATGTTAGTTTCAGATCAGAACTCGCTTAAACTGCTGTTTCATAGAAACTTTCAAGCGTTAAACCCCTGAATTTGCACCATTTGGAATTAACGGATCGCTAGCTGCTTTAAGAAAAAAACCTCTATCGAACAAAAGTGGATAAAACTCCACTCACAACTCGATCCGGCATCGTTCCGCTCCGGAGCGGTGGAAAGTGGTGCGGAAAAATAAAAGCACATGCCAAAATCCTGCAAATTAATCAAAACATCACTCAGAAACGGTACATTAAACATTCCTTCCTTTTGCTCGAGCGTCTCCAAAGCTCGAACCGCATTTTCCGCCGTTCTAATCCTTATCCCCTGCTATTCGCCTTTCCCGGACGTACATACATGTGAGACTCTTCGGTTTTGGAACGTTAGGGTACCCAAGCTACAGCTGCGCCACATGCCCGGGAAGCATCCTCGGGTTTCATCAAGATCATGAATCATCCATCCGGCCCCACGTGCGTCCAACACACGGCTTTGGGATTTGCGGTGTTTTTTTTTCCTTTTGTGTCCTTCTTTCGCTGTTAATTTGGAGGAGATTTTTTCTTCAACCACCCGTTCGTTTCCGGGTTTTTCAATTGGGTGGCCTATCATTGCCATTTTCTCCGGAGTTTCCCTCCGCTCCGGAAGTGGACCCGCAGCCGTCGTTGCACACCAACGTTGGTCTTCTTATCGAAGCTATTTTAGCATTCCGAAAGCCCCGTTTGTGACCCATCGCATCACAGATGACGAACAATGTGGAATAAAAAACGTCACCATTATTGGTGAAAGTAAAAAAAAAACGAATCGAAAGCACTAAAGTGTTTTTCAAATCATCCACTGTACATATAATGAATGGAAATCTTCTATGTTTGAGTTAGAAGAGCAGCAGCAGGTATGAAGTAGTGCTGCAGTCTTGAGGTTGAATGTGACGACAGCTCTACGCCCCGGCCTTTGACTTGAGGCTGACGCATTCCGGTGCACAAAGTGGTGGTGGTGGTCGGTAAGCTTCCGATGGTAGACGTGCACTCTAGTTTAAATTTTAAAAAAGGTTCTGGATTGCAGCCCAGCAGAACGCAAACATTCGCCAACGCCGGGAACGCCATTTAAGTCCATTCGGTGGTTAAAAGCAAATGCCTACATTTTTTCGTTTCTGCGGATTTCGATGTGGACCGGCCTTTTTTCTTCCGGCGAACAGAAGAAAGTGGACTCATGCAAATGTAACTAATGAATTAAAAGCACCAGCGTGCAAAGTGCGGACTGGTCTGGAAGATACTCTTCACGGAGTGGCCGATCACCTGCTGGTGCGATGATCTTTGACACCCGGAAAAGGTGGCAGATGGGACAAATGGTTACGGTTAGCGTTTGCTTTTGCTGTCCGCTGCCAATTGGAAAATGTTCCGCTTTCCTCGATGTTCCCGTTTCTAAAGCGCTTTTGGTGTGGCTTTATTAGAAATTGTAGGTGAACTGGGTGGAACTTGGAATATTCTTTGGCGAGGAAATGACAAAGAATAATGTCATTTGCTAAAGCTAAATTGGGTAACATTCCACAGTTTCATCGATTTTGTGTAAAGTGGGAGTTAAAAAACAGTTATTGATTTTTAATAGATTAAACCGAATAGCTGACTCATAGGTTTCAAACGTACGTTTTTATTTCACTAGGTTACATTGCCTTAAAATAATATTATCAAACTAAAACATTGAAGTTACCACCATTACATTACCAAATTAAAAAAAATAATATACATGGTAGAGAAAGTATCAGTGTTTAATAATATTCATATTAAACACATAAAGTTTCCCTAACATAGAATTTTTTAATTTAAAGTGTACGTCGAAGATTTAAAATTCTAGCTCAGGATAGGCAGAATAGAAAATTGTTAACTGTAATACATACATGTATGTATCAGTCTCGAAAATGCGTTTTACATAGACTTGATACGTACGTAATTTGAAGATAAAAGTAAACATTTTTTTTAAGAAAGAACATTTTTTTCTTGCTTGAACAAATTTCTTATCTTGCTCCACAAAATGGGAGGAAATCCAACGAAGGAACGAAAAGATATTAAACAATCTAAAAGATTCTTTTTTGTACATTTGCTACAAAGTGTCACTTGTATATTATGAATTATTTATTAATCAAGAAGGTGAAAAATATGGAACTCTTAAAAAAGTTGGGTGAATGAAATAGGTAGACTAATTTGAAACAATTGTATTCTTTCGGCAAAGTGCACCATGCGTACGTCAAATAGGTAAGCTCTCGTGGATACATGATGATTTATTGAGTTTTTTAAAACCAATGTTTTATTTTGAAAATAAAACCACGAAACAATTCATATAATGTTATCTGTATGCCCTGCACACACCATTTGCATCGAGTATCACTTTAATACTTTGAAAATGTGTCACAATTCGTTGTTCAACCAATTCGCCGACTAGTGCTAGCTGACATGCACTTATTAACTGATGACGAAGGATCAGAATGGGCTCTATTCTGTTTCTGGTACAAGCACCGGAAGTACCATGGCAAAGCGGCTGAAAAGTGTCCTCCAGCTAAAGCGCACGGTAATTGGGCGGAATCAATTTGAGTTCCCGCTCCCTCTCGCTAAATAAATCATGACCGTTCATTGTCGTAAAACCGTGGATCAAAACAGAAAACACGCTTCAGGTGCTTATTAACTCCCAAAATTACCATCCCTTCCGCAACCCTCGGCCCACTTCAAGGACGGTGGGAGTGTTGAAAGCAAAAATATGACGAAAATTGCCGCACAATTATGGGCCCAAGTCCTCATTTACGGATCGTTTTGTGTACCTTCGAAAACGGGGTGCTTTTAAAACGAGAGAAAAAAAAGAGTCGACACACTAAAACACTCCCAACCCGGCAAGGCTCTCGCCCACAGATTAACCTTCTTGACGCCCACTACAAAACCACCAAAGTGTCGAAGCCCCACCCGGAGGACAAAGGAGGACAATTGTGGCAAGCGTGGTTAGTTTTGCATATTTTAGTGGCTGGTAATTAAGCGTTGTTTAGTTCGACAGGGCGGCAGTCCCATTAACCGTCACGTGGGTCACCGTCACTTCCCCGTCCCCTGGGCAATGTCGGTGGGAAATGTGTGCCTAGATATCGAAGCTCCATTCTCGAAGTTTTACATGGGCTAACCAACCTGTTGACACATTTCCACCGCATCACCGAAAGGGATTCCCGCTCGCCATGGCGTCCCTGGCCGGACGGGCTAGAGAGACGGATCGTTTAACTGCCGGAAAATCAATCATTTCGACGTCAACCGCCACACTCCAATTCCAATAAGGTCAATGGCGGCAACGATCGGGAAATTCTCCCCCCAAAAACATCGGCACTGGAACCTTGGCCGGATCGGAAAACCTAAAACGGGCGTAAATTCGTTTGCGCTGTCCGTTCCGCTGGCGAGTGTCATCTTCCGTGGGATAGATTGTTGCCAGCCACGGACGGGAAACCCGTGACCGTGGCCTGATCGGGCCGGTTCGAGTAACGCCTGGCCTGCGAGACAATTAGTCCAGGAGTCGCGCCAGCCTCGGGAAACGTGCGACCGTGTGGGGTGGCGGTTAATTATTCATCTTGGCATCAATCACTTCCGACAGTCGGGAACCCGGAACGGGGGGTGGGAGAGGGCGGGGTGGCCAGTTTTGCCCGGTTCAAGCCGGAAGCGTCAGTTGAACGACAGTCGGAAGCTCGAAGGATCTAAACCGTTGGAGCCGAGGGCGCCTTTTTTGAACGGATAGTTCGAACGGGAATGAGAGGTTCGATTATTTATGTACCACCGGTAAACCTTTAAAAGCGCTCCGTCCGGACATCGGCTCCCTGGCCCGTGGCCTGCCCGGTATTATCATCGATACAGTTTTAGAGCGCGTGTCGGTGGAGGTGAAGATATTTCACGCCCCCCGCCAGCCACCGTTGGTTCTTCCGCCAGCTAATCGGAAAAACATTCCAGAAAATGGTGCGCTTCTTTGACAAAGTACGCGGGTGTGGGTGGAGGTGGAAGGAGGCCACTTAATTATTCAACCGATGATGAACGAATTTCACGGCAGACACTACAGCCGAGCCGAGGTGTCTACTTGGCTGGTAAACCGTTCCCGGTTGTAGGCATCGGTTTGCCTTCAGGGCCAGTTAAAGTCTATGGCTTATTCATACACCCGGCATAATGAATTCATGACAGATAATCGCCAAACCGGAAGTCGATTTATTGGGAAACGGTGTGCATTCGATCGCGAGCCCGGGGTGTTGCAGTTGCTTGACGGAGGAATTTTTAGCCCCACGTGGCACCTGTGTGGAGCTCTGGTGGGCGAACAGATCCTCCCCGTTGGATCATAATAACGCCCACGGGTGGACGGCGTAGTGCTGCCGTTGGTGCGAAATCCGCAGTAAACCTGGAAAAATGTAGACAGCTGCGGAAATGCAGCGTTGCGAATATGCGATGTTAAAGTTTACGGTCGAAGCTAAAGACCTTTACCGGCAGTAAATTAGAACGGAACGGTGTTATTAAAGCTTCGCGGCGGTAGTGAACTTTATTGCTCCCGATGTAACGTGGTGTTTTAGAAGCAAAAGGTGAAGTTACTTAATAGTGGTGTTTTTATCATTGTTGATTTGAAGTGATGTAAAAACAACCCGATGTTCTATATGCGATTGAGTTTTTGTCGATTCGAATTACAGTCAAATGAATTAAATATTGTAGTGGTTACGCAAAAGTTTACATACTGTTTGTTAGACAACGTTGACCATACTTTCTGTTCGAATGGTTATAAGAAATTCATATTATAAACGATATTATTAACGATAACGATGGGCAAGAGGCAATGTAGGACTACATTTCAGAAATGTGATTTATGTTGTGATGTTGAATATGCCTTGGGATATAAAAAAAACCACACCTAGATGACATTTCAAGATGTATTGAAATACATTTTGGTTTCGATTTATGTTTATTTATCTAAGCAAATATTCCAAAACGTAATCCGTAAATAATGAGATTAGGAAGTCCGCAACAGCCGAGCGGTAGCGCCGGTTATTAAATCGGCCCATGAACGCCGGGGCTCACCACCTACACGGCGTGGGTTCGAATCCCAACCGAGGCCGAACCCTCCCCTGTACGAGAGGAAGTCAGTCCTCGAACATCCACGAACAACATGGAAACAAGTCTCGTAAGCCCTTAACGGGCAGGCATGACCAAGAGGTCGTTACGCCAAGAAGAAGAATTGCATAAGAAAACAGAACAAATAGCGTATAGGATGAAAGCTTGACGCTGTTATACACAAAACACAAAAGAACACAAAAGCAGAAAGTTATCTGATTGTTTGCATATATCAAGTAGTTCTTACTTTTATAAGTATAACGAGGACATAGTTACAATTTTGCTTTACTTTTCTAAATAGCTATTTTGTGGTGTAAGTTGGAAGATAAATTCTGCTTTCGTTCAAAATTATATCAAACAAGTTGCTTCAAACATGCTGTCTACAAAGTCAAACAAAGTCTGTTTATTTTTTTTTTTTATTATGAGGTAGTTTTTCCGTCTCGTGAATATTCTTATATTTTCGTTTGACTTGCCAACATGGATTCATCAGTAAGATGAAACTAGATCTTCGAAGCTAATTTCACTCGACTCTCGATACTTCTGTAGCATCTGAATATTTTTAGGTAGTGGGAGGGACCGGATAAGGAAAAGTAAAGGAGAACGAATTTAAATCCGCTGATTAGTGGTTGATTTTGATGGTTAATTAGTGGCAAAATTAAGCAATGGCTAATTCCATGCACTAGAGTCGATACATTTTTACTACTTATTTATTTCCTTTTAAACCATATTACTTCTCTTAAATGGATGTGCTCCAAAAGCACTGGCAAAGTGTGCCGTTCAACCTGTTTCCGGTACGAAACACCCCCCAAAGTGCATCGACTTCACTCGTCTTCCCAAAATAATGCAACGGAATGCGTGGTCCACCTCCTATGGCCAGCCCAGCTTCGATATCTTATACGGTGTGTATGCATACGCACGGTCGGCGCTGCCTGCGCGATAATTGAAATTGGTCGCGCCACAACCGACCTGGCCGAGGCGCGCGAGACGAAGGAAATAATCCTCGAAGATGGTCGAAGAAAATGTGATCCCTTTGTTTGGCGATTAGTGTCGATTGTCTTCCATGGGACGGCACGGAATTGATGAAAGCTTAGTAATTAACCGTTTAATTGACTCGCCGCTTCGGACGTCTGCGTTGGAGTACCTGTGCGTCGGTGTACGAGTGCCTGTGTACTAGCATTTGCATTTGTGCGTATGTAATGGACGGAACGACCGGTGTAGGAGGCCATCTCCGTGTGTGACAATCGATTGGGCCGTAATCGAATTGGACGGATCCGGTGCATCGCCGTGGTCTATTAATTAAGCTGAATTGCTTTCTCCGACAACGCCTCGATTTACTTAGGATTGTACCGTGGTTTGGCGAATAATTAAGCGAGATTCTGTTGCATCCCGCCAGCGCATGGCCGCCCGTTCGGATTTAAGCCCTTTTGAAGGGGCACGTAACTGAAAATTGAGCGATGACGCATTACCTTAAGAGGTAATGCACCCTTGATGGGTGGCAAGGGTGCTAAAGGGTAGGTTTGTTTGCTTGAAGGGGAATTAAGGCACCATATTTGGAGTAATATTGTTGTTTCATTACTACTGAAGCATGAAATGATAAAAACATTTTGTCGAAATCAATAACCACATTTTTATAGTTCTTTTCTTTTCTTGATAGTGTTAACACTTTCACTTAAGCGTTTGAAATGTCTAATAACATTAAAAAGGAAATGTGTTTGATAAAAACACATTTTAAACCGTTAATCTACTGATTTGAATAATCTGGAGCATACATAAACAACCTGGTAGAAGACCATGAATAGGGTTACGTAAAAAAATGGTTTATAAACATGGTTGCTTAAAAATTACCTTTGAATGGATTCTCAATTCACTTATTGTGTTTGAATTTTATGATAATAAAGAATACTACAAATACATTTAACACATGAGTTTGTTAAAAAGGAAAAATTGTTCATCTGGAAAAAATCTTTCGGTTTCTTGGAATCTGAATTTCCTTCCAAGAGAATAGCGCCGGGAAATTCTCATTAATTGCTATTTATCGGTAAAAACAAGACAGCTTTACAAATACCGTACGATTGTTTGAACTTTTGTAGTACTGTATTGAAATGATTCTGTGAATGATCACATTAACACAGTAATTGTATTTTTTTTTCAACTTGAGCTGATGCTTGCCAGTAAATAATGTATCGCTCAAAAATCATGCAACGGCCTTAGAGCCGAATCCATTCACGGTAAGCAAGCAGCGAGGCCCACTTTCTTATGCATACAAGAAAAACAAACAATTTATCTAGACATCTTTCTCGAGTGCTCGACTGCCCTCGACAGTGATGGAGGCCGCACGGTTTATCTAATCGCTCATTTGATGTGCGAAAAGAAACAGTAAACCAACCAGCCAAGCTTTGATGATTGCAAACTTTGAAATTGTTCTCAGAAGTGCGATGAATAATGCACGCTGTGAAGCTTCGAAGTCGATGTTGATGTTGGGATGGATATTTGTTTACTTTTTTCACGCCCATGTCACAAGATTTGTGAGAGATTTTCCGTAATGAATTGCTCTGCGTTCGAAGTAACGCAGTAAGTCCTACGGCTGAAAACTTTGCCGCTTTTAATGCCCTAGGCATTTTTTTCCCCGATGTGCATTTGCTCATGCGTGCGGGATTTTGTAATTTCAGTGCTCTTCGTTTAACTTTCATGTCCAACGTCCAAATGTGGCGATAATAATACCCCAAGAGTATCCGATAAATATGTCCAATTTTGTTTGATCGAATAGGTAACAACACTTTGCTCGTAATGGAGCTAACGAAGGGAACGAGTTTGTGACCAACCCAATGTCAACGAGCGTCGGTATGTCGCATATCAAAATTGTTCGCGAAATATGATTCACTTGTCATCCGAAGTGGCTGGAATCATTGAGATGGCTTCCCATACCGTCCCGACCGTTGTAATGCCGAACCATAATCAACTTAAGTAATTTGTCTTCTATGATCTTTTCAGGTGAAGACGGCAACTCTTGGGTTGGGCCGGACCTGAGACGGTATAACTCAATCTATAGCGGCAGGCCTAGATCGGGTAAGTTTTCGTTGGCTTGGCGAAGCAAACTTGTGCACCCCGAGAGACCGTGTGTCGACTTTCCCATTTTCCACGTCATCGTCGTTGTCGTCGTCATCGGGGAGAGAACCTCCCCGATGGAGAAGTTGAGGTACGATTGAGGTGAAAAACTTTTGGACCCTTTCAATTCGGAATTCCCAACCATGGCCTATCGCCGAATCAGCCGGCGAGATCGATGTTCTCGGGCAGGAGCCAGCCCAGATAAAATGAAACCGGCCACCGACTAGTGAGGTGAAGACATTTGCAGATCCGATTTGGTGCCTCACATTCCGCAAAAGATGGCCGAAAGTGCGGGAATGAGCCGGCATTGGAGCAATGTTGCCTTCACCGAAGGCCCTCCCGAGGAATCGTGGAGAGTGAAAATTTAATTAAACTTTACGAAAACCTCTCCCGGCGGTGGCTTCCGATGGACGTTCGGGGCGCGTTTGTGTGGGTGTTTGACGAAGTGCGAAGGTGGTTGTGTTTATAAGCTGCCTTAGCGCTTCCACCGTCAAACCGTGCGAGACGTGTCAAAACATAATAGATGTAATAATATGGATAATTTATTATCTAAACATCTTGCGGCCATTGGAGGCCTTGCGGACCGGATGGGCGAACCGGAAGTGACATTATGTTTGGCACTGGCAGGACGACGAACGGGACCGCAACTTCGGCAAGCACTACGGGGTATCTTCAGCTGGAAGCGATTGGGGGTGTTTGAAGGGTGTTCGTAATGAAGTTGTTGGTATTGTTGGACGGCAAGAGATGGTGCTGCGCCGGGACTGACTGTCCGGAAGCTGATGCGAGCGGAAGTCGGTGTCGGGGCTTGAGAGTTCTGCTGGAAATCTGCAGTTTTCCCATCGTCTGTAGATGCCGGAGGTTGGGTGAAGGCTCCGGCGCGCCGACAGCGTCCTGGGAAGGGATTTTTGATCCGGCGTCAAAATCTTGTGTTTCCTAAGATAGTTGCGGTTTGCATCGACCAGTACGGTGTGCGGTCGGTGTTGCCAAGACAGTTCCACGTATTAGTTGACTTGTTTGACTTTTCCTGAACCGTCCCAGACGAGGGGTGAAGGGGACGCTCACCGGGCGATGATAATGGAGGGCGATGAGCTGCATCGCTGCCGAAGCGTCTCGGCTATGCGGAAGTGCACAGCCAACGAGCTGGAATATTGACGATGGCACTTGTGGGACATGTTTACGTCTTCCGGTCCGGCGTGGGTGAAGGTTCTGTCAGCTACAGCATCAAGCACGCGGGCGGGTTCGGAGGGGAGGGTGTGCAGGTCGCGGGGAACGATGCTTTGGCACGGCGAGACACTGCTGGGAATGATCTTCAGATAATGATAGTAATGGAGAACGATAGCCGGCAGTAATAAGGGTAATTCAATATCGGAGGCAAACCGGCACCCGATAAGAGTTTGTCGCCTGCATCGGCACTTGAAGTTTGATGACACACCAAGGAACGATCGTACACCGGTTCCGGTTAAGATAGCGCTGCCGTTCGGTCCCGGCACTGGGTTGGCTAAGAACCGGCACCGGCCCTGGAAGTGACCGGCGAGGCGTTGTGTGGCATCGACAGCACCTTTACGGCCATGGCAAAACCCGGAGCGTACCAACATCAAGTTAACGTTCCCCGGAGCGCCATGAATTCGATATGGCAGTTGCAGCTGCAATCGGGCTGGTGCATATTTAAATTTCAATTCTGCCTCCCCCCGCCACCCCTCCCGATACTCCACCCACCGCCTCGGTGGTCTCGGTGTGCCACGATGGATCGAGTGTGCAATTCGTTTCGGATTTATTACCGCACTTAAGTCACACCCCCGGCTGCTGGCCGGCAGATTGCTTAATGGCCAGATAAGCCGTCGGAGGGGAAGATCAATAAGAATAAAATATACATCATACATTGCAAATAAATGCTATCGTGGTGCACAGCTGGTGTCTGCCTTCCAAGAAGCACCCGGAGAACAATAGCTTCTGGGTCTTCCGGTGAAGATGTGAGCAGGTTCAGCAACCGAGGGGAGGAGTTCTAACCTAATTGCTGAGTGTTCACATTGGGGCATTTAGTAGAAAAAAGTACAACATACATATCTCGACCCCATTTTCTTGCAGGTAAAATGTTAAATTTTTACCTCTTTCTGATGTGACGAGACTTTGTTTTTGTAGCTATGTTTATGAACAATAAATTAAAACAACAAGCAAAACTTTCGTTAAAACAATGGGATTATCCATTCATAAAATTAAAATAACCCAAATAAATAAAATAATTTCCAGCACGAAAGATGAAAATATCATCTTTATAAAATAATTCAAACAACTGGAAAATTACTTTTACATTTGAACTCGAATTTTCTGTTTTGTTTTGCAGTTGGTATGCAATTTCTTACGCATGTGTGATTATAACACTCGAGTATGAAAAATTAGTTTTTCTCACCTAATATCATATATTTGTAACGTAATTGAAGAATCAGTGTCAATGAATATATGCTAGAAGTGAAATTGAGTACATACTTCATACATGGAACAAAAATAATCCTTTTTAATCTAATATTTTATTGCAAATGGCAGTAGCTTCGATTGCATCAATAGTTCTTTGAAAGTTGGGTAAACTGTTTTGATATTAATTTAATTGTACCATCCTGACCGATTCGTTGATTCCTTTGCCCCTTGTTTAAAGGGTCGTAACGCTTTTCCGTTTTAATGTTTTCCCGTCCTGTAAATTACTATCAAAATGGGTGAATGTTCACTCTTCTTGAGATAACAAAAAGTAATAAACTAGTGAAGGATGTTGAATTGATGGCTTGTCTTAAAAAAATGCATGTTTTAATTTAATTTTTATAATTATTAATCTCACCCCTTTTCCATTATGGTTATCAACTGCTATAACAGATGAAAATCATATCTAAACTTGCAATCCGAGAAAAGATGAAGTCTTATGTAGCTCTAAACTTACTTTATTCTATCTAATATTACAATTTCTATCTAATATTTGAAATTTAGACTCTATTGTTTTTGTTAGTTTTGAGATTGTGTTGCGGTTCCATTTGTTGTTAATCCTTTTAGCGAGATTTGTTTCGTAACGATATTGTTATTTTATTGTTTCTCTGGACTATTCGTTTTTTCTTCCAGTTTAATAACCCTAAAAAGTTAGTTTGCAACTTAAATTGTAGCATAGTGCTTAGCAATTTTTTACCTCCCCTTACTTTAATCCCTGGTGGGATGAAAGCTTTACCGAAACTAAATGACGCTTGTCCATGCTCGGCAACCATAATGGTCTTAATGGTGCGTTCTAACCACTATAATCTCTCCATTTTGCGTTTGAGTCCGCGTGATTAGTAGGTATTTAAAAAGGTCAGTCGAAAATAACGGCCCTTGTTCTCTGCCAACGTAGTGGTAGTGCTTCTGTCGTCTGCCCATCATAATCCATAATCCATCGCCAGTGCAGTGGCCCACGCACCGAAACGACTGGTGGCCATCAAATGTTACACCCGAAAATCAGCGGGATTTCGATGTACTGTATGTTTTCAAACCTGAGTTCTCGGTTGCGACAACCCATCCCGCTCCACCTGGCTCACACTAACGTCACCCGCCATGTCGCCGATATCGCGTGACATTTGTTTTACTATCCCGCTCGTATTTTGCGGCGGTCGGGAAGATAAATATTTGTCGATAAGAATCATCAAATTTCGAGCTCAGTTTCACCGGCTTTGGCTGTGGTTGTGGCCCAACGCTTCTAGCCGACTTCCGCTGGAAAGGTTGAGTGAAAGGAGCAAACCCTACGAACGTTGGTGGCAAACAGGGACCGTTCCGTGTTCATAGATCAAACCGTGAGAGGGATATCTACCGTGCGGTGTCCGATTTGCGTCGGAACGAAGCGTGGAACCGTTCCGTACCATAGGCCCGGGCCACAGCCGTTCTCCTATGATTGGTGAATCGCTCGGAAAAACCACCTCCGCACGGGGTCAGCAACCGGTACCGGTGAGCCGAGATTAAAGATAAGCGTCATAAATTTGTTTCTCGTCCATTTTTGGGAGATCGGTACCGGGATGGTGCTTGAAAATGGTCGGCGTGGTCGGAAAACGAACCGAAATAGGAAATAGAAAGCGGACTCGCATAAAAACCGTCTGGGAAAGGGTTCTGCATTGGAGGGTTGCTGTTTTGGGCTGCACTCTGTCACTGCAGTAATAGTTGTAGATGAAGGAAATCTGCAGTTCCAAGGCTATTTTTCTGTATGATTTTTTTCAATTGTGTTCTGTGAATTGTGCAGTTTAAAACAGTTTGCTATCTTAGCCACGAAATCCGTAATCTACGTCGGTCAATAAGTGTTGAATGAAAATTTTTTACTATTGTTTCCATCTGGTATTTTAGGTACGTGATTTCAACCATTTATAATTATTATATTTTATTATTGAAAACTTTCAAAGCCGACCCCACCATCCTCATTATTTATAAGCATTCGTTTATAAAATATGTTCAAATTTTTTTTTTAAAGTAAATTGTTTAAAAATAATGTGAAAACTGGTATCATCAACTATTTTTATAGTTTCAACCAAAGCTTACCCGGTTTTGTATTATATCTTTGTTCAAAAATATCCATTGCCTCAAAGTAAGATAAAAATAGCGCTATCAACATCCAATTTGTTGAAAATGTTTTGTTAGAAAAAATCATTAAAAAACAAATCAAATTTTTACGTAGTGTTTCCAAACTTTCGTTATAGTTAAATCATACTATTATTATTATTGTCACTACTATTGTTATTACTTCTTTTATCGTAAATATTACTATTATTATCTTTTAGTTATTATTATAATTATTATTATTTGTTTTATTTGTTTGCAACTGAGTTCACTACGTAGTACAATTTGCTTTACTTTTACAGGATTCACCAATTGTTTTCCTCTGTGATTCTCATGATTTCGTTTACCGTTAAGGCTTTATTTGTGGTTAGTTATCAAATTTTTTTGTTGGAATTGCTTTGATTCCAAGGAAGACTATTCCAAATTCTTGTGTTAAAGTTAAATCATTCTAATGTGAATCGTTTATAAATGTTTTGAATACTATTCCTTCCATTTTATCATTTTATACTTATTATTTTTTCAAATTTAAATTTTAAATCGGGCCGATCCAATAATTTCTATCAGTCGCACTGAATTGCATTCCGTCGTATTAAACAAGTATATTTCTTAACATGATTTAGAATTTTAGTTTTAAAATTTCGCATTTTTCGAATTTGAGAGTGAGCTTAAACAATTTTGTTTTCACTCGTGTTAATAGACATGATTATATGTTCGTCTTTGAAGCATAGTTATGTTGTTTCGAACGGAAAACACCACGTTTGAATCGAATCGCTTCGCTTCTGTTATGTTGCATACTTTGGAAAAACGCGCGTTTACTTTCAAAGCATCGTCCGGGCATGTTCGAAAAATGTCGCGCAGTCCTTTGTCGTGATGCAACATGTTTTCCCGCTTGCCAGCCAGCTGACAGCCGAGGAATGCTCCCTAGTCACGTGTTTTATGTTCGAAAACTGCTTCGAAAAACGGCACGGCCCAGCTGAGGGGGTGGGCACGAGCGCGGGCCACCGTAACAGGGTGCCCTAACTGTCAGCCAGTCGGGTGTTGCGTTCGGGTTTTTCCTCGGCCGCTTTTCCCGGCCCGTGCTCGGGAAAACAACCCCGATGGAGAGCAAAATCCGAACCAGAATCGTTAACGGTTCGCGGTACCGCAATAAGGCTGGGAAAATGAGAACCGGGAAAATTTTATCCTCGTTCTCTCGTGCCCAAATGCTCTCACTCTCCCGGGGATAAAAATCGTCAACCGTTTCTCATCTCGCGCAATCTGCTCTTTCTTCCATGCAAACGCATCGGCACGAACTCTCCCGCTCACTTTTCTCTCCCGTCGCATTTAATCCTAGCGCCGCTCGATGGGCAGAAAGGATGTTGTTCGGGTGTTTTTTTTTCTACGACGGGATGTGTGTGTTTGTGTGCCACGGTGCACACCGCTGCGGACGAATACGGACGGCGCCCTGCTCCGGTCGGTCGACTGTTCAGTATTTTCCTTGCGATTGATACGCGAGCATCTCGTGTCGGGTACGCAGGAGCCGCGAGTTTTCTGGCATTGTGTGTTGATTATGGTGAAAAGCTCAACTGCAGGCAGAAGCTAAAAGAAAACCCTTCGCGGTGCTTGTGCAGTGGGAATTTCTCTGTCTGCCGTGTGGCGCGATGCTGCAGCATCTCTGATACGCACGAAAAATTGATATAAAATTAAACCAACGATTTGTGCACGTGACACGATTTCGCTCTGAAGTGGAAATTTCATCGCCTTTCGCGAAGAACATCAGGCATTGAATGTCAAGTCTAATCGATCGAGTAAGTGTGAGTGTGTGTATGAGTGTGTATGTGCAAATAGTTTGAGTGCCAGTGATAACCAGTGTTGACGAGTCGTGAACCTTTTTGAATGTTTTCAAGTATTTCATGCTGGATTACGGTATTCATTGCTAACGATGTACTGAATCAAAAAGGTAAAGTTTGGCGCAGGAGCGACCGAAATCAAAACAAAAGCTGTTCGTTATAGATATGGGGAACTGTACAGAATAATGATGCCACTATGAGTGAGGAAAAGTGAAGAATTATAGTTCCCCTTTGGCAAAGTTACATTTTGGTGAGAAAATTCAAAAGTCGTAAAAAACACAAAATGCCACACTGATGAAAACATATATTAATGCAGTAAAGGAGAGCACCCGTTGTGATAAATTAAAGATAAAAATACGTACACAGAGACAAATCTCAGCCTGCAGTTTCGGCGAGCACAATAACGCGCAACGAAAACAAGGAGTATAATAATTCAAACCGGGTCACTGGGTACCGAACTCGCAGCCGTGTGTGTCGTGTGCGCCGTGTCCTTGTACGCCCAGAAACCGGGGTTTAGTATTGAGAATTCACCACCCCATTCGCAAAGGCTTCCAGCCGCCATCCCAAAACCCGGAAGCGGGTCCGTGCTGTTGCCGGAGAAAGTGTCACTTTGGGGTCACGAGCGACGGGAAAGCGGTGTTGGGCCCGGTGCAAAAACAACTGCAATTCTGTTACCACCCCTTCCTTTTTGCTCCACTACCCTCAACCACCCGGATTGTTTGAAGGGAGAAAATTCGCAAACGCCGGCCACCGTGGCGTGAAGGTCAGGGAAACGGGTGCGTGAGGGTGCGGTAGCAATTTGGTGTCCTATCCGAAGCCGAATTTATTTATGGTGCCTCTGTAGCAACCTCGGGCTCACTCACCAAGCCCGGAGTGTCCGTGTGACCGAGTGACGGGCCGAGTTTTCCCCACCGAGGTTGGCCTCCGACGAAACCGGCCGGGTGGGGGCGGCAGGAGCGGGCCCGGGAAAATTGGGAACGAGCGTGAATAAGAACATTCCACGTTGGGGTTGGCCGGTTTCGGTTCAGGCATTTGGTAAACATTTCCACTTTTTCCCAACGACCAACAAACAGCCAACGGAGCGCAATGGAGGTGGACAAAAATAATCTGTTCTGCCTGCGCCCTCGAAGGAAGGCGGAAGGATTTCACACTCACACTCGAGTGTGTGCCACTGTGTGAAATCGATTTTCCACTTAAATTTCAATAAAGACCTTAAACTATTTTATTGCTGTCTCGTAAGAGGCCGAGAGTTGATAACTAGCGATAGCCAGGACACAAGCCAACCTGAAGAAGCGATCGAGAGTAATAAAACAATCACAACGACTCGTGTGAGGCGGGGGGAGGGTCTCCGGTGGGCCGGACATTTGTGTCGTATGTGAGCTAACTGGTTACTGCCGTCTCGAGGTGGGAATGAAAAGACAGGATATTTCTTCCTTTTAAGGAGAAAAAAACCCCAACCTTCGCTTCGCTCGTTAAAGTGCTTGGAGGAAAATTTAACTGCGTCCCCTCCTCCCTGGTGAACTGACTCAGGGCGAATGACTGATGCTAAGTTGCCGGGTCATGGAAAAGCTTTTTCACCGATCTCTTCCGCACGGCAAGGTGTAGTGTAGCGTCACGGAAGAGAAAACCGAACCGAACGGAAGAGGATTAACAATTTATTCAATAGAGACAAAAGTAACCCCCCAACTCCAGTACGCTCCGGTTACGTTTCGGATTCGGAACCATTCATTTGCCTCCTGCCGGGGCGGAAAAACCCCTCCCGGTATCGGACCATATCGGAGTCGGATTCAATTCGTACGCCGGGAAAACCGTGGGAACAAAAGGTTAAAGGGATAGCGCGACACGGATGGAGAGAGCACGAAGAAGCCGTCGGATTATTTGATAGAGGAGGAGTGAAAAACCCGGAGCATGAGAAAAAGGAAAAACTCCTGCACTAGCTTCCCGCATCCCCGGACGCATTGATCCCGAGACGATGCTTAGGATAATGGGACCGGCATGACAATGCGGAAGGCGAGTGGAAGGGTACGGTAAAATGGACCGAACCTCTCCACCCTTCTTCATCCTCCTTCCCCCTCCCCCATCCCTCCCGGAAACGAAAGAAAGCCGGACACCGTGGCAGAACTTTATTTTCTAGCTTGATAATCAACTTTTTACGTTAGAGCCAATTTTCCACTTCGTACGCAGGACAACGTAAGGATGTGCCACAATGGCGCTTGCGGAAGAATCGAACCTGCGAGCGAGTGAAAATTGGCCGGCACTGGGACTGAGCAAAGAAAAACAGCAACAGCAACAACAAAACAAAAAAAAACACAAAATAAAGGACCGGGAGCGCCGGGAAAACCGACCGCCCGACCTATCCGAGTCGAGTCGTCGAGACGGAAAGGGACCCGGGGTTTTTCTCTCCCCTCATTTCCCGCCGACGGAGTCGCAGCCGCTTCGTCTTTGGGCCCCGGGTCGAGGCAATAAGTGAAAACGGGCGTATCGGGTGGATAAGAAAGCGACCAGACACACACACAGTCATCGACTAGGGGTCGATCCGATACAGTTTTCCACTTTTCAATCAGCATGCGACAAACGGTGTCGGCTCGGTTTTTTTTATTTTTATATCATGCGATTCAACCCCAAATCCTCGACGGGGGAAAAACCCCCGAATGGCGGGAGGTTGGTGTGAGCGGGTGTGAATTAGCTTTGGGTACAACCTCGAGTTTTATTATTTCACATCGTATGCGTGTGCGTGTGTGTGAATATGTGCTAGCACAATAGATGTGTTGAACCCGTAGTCGCCTTTATTGCCCATTCTCGGAACCCGCAGATCGAATGTGTCTCAAAAAGGAAAGCGAAAACACACACACACGCACGCAAACAAGGAGGATTTTGGGGAGGAGTTTTTTTAAGGACATTAGAACCGATGTCGCGTCAAAGCTTCCCCTCTGTTGGGTCGTTCGAGAAAGGTTATTTTTTATTGTTATTGGTGCTGAGCCCGAATCGACCCAATTGGGCGGAAAATTCGACAACGTTATGATAGATGTGTCTTTATTTACTCCACGACGGCGGACGTGCTTTCCTCGGGGTTCGAGCTCAATTTACATGTTGCCACGCGTTGCCTAAACCACCACCATCCGGGTTGGCGCCATCAAAAGAAAAACCTCCCGACCTCACGTTTGTTTGGGGCTGTCGAATGTCAGGAGCACATATAAATTAGACCCCGCTCCTCCTCCGATCCGGGCTGGGGATCAATTAATAACACAATTAATTATCAGATTATATCCGGGTCCGGCTTGCGTCCAGAAGTGAGCCATTTGGTTTTGGGCTTTTCCTTCCTTGTGCTCTTTTTTTTATAGTTGTTCTTTTTATGGTGGTCTTTCCATCGCTGCTCCGAACGCCTCCGTCGGATACAGTTGTTGTGGATCGGAAGACAACACCCAAGACAGCAAGTGCCAAGATCCTCCCAGAATGTGTGTGTGTGTTCGTTCGTTTTCGCGGCTCGCGGCGTCTGCTCGAATTTGCGGAACTGTTCTGAATTTAATGGTTCAGAAAAATGGCACCAAAAACTCGTAGACAATCCATTTAGACACGCGATTTCGCCACCGCAAAACCGCTTGTACCGGGAAAATGGGAAAGCCAAGAGATGGGATGATGGTTGGGCTTTTTCTTCCATGCTTCCGCATTCAAATTGTTTTCCTTCTTCAACACCGATCGCAATTGTAAAACTGGTGAGCCGTTTCTTGTTCCCGACAGGAAAAAAAAGGATACTACCACGCGAGATCCGCTCCTGAACGCTGGTCGCTTACAACACGGCCTGTTTTTCATCCTCTTTCCTTTAGGTTCTCGGTGGAATAAAACTAAAACCCCCGCACCAAAATAATCAGTATCAGAGCCTGGCAGCCTGAACGCCACGCGAAAAGTGGGTCAACCAGGGAAACCAGCAATCCTGCTGGAATCGCCAGAAATCGCGTTCCCGGGGAACATTATTATCATCACGCTCTTAATCGCGGAAGCCGAGCGGCTATACGACGTAAGGACGTTCCCATTTGCGTTCCGGATATTGGTCCCCCGGGGAGCGAAGGGAGGAGACTGCAGTCGGTCGGTCGGTCGGTCGGTAAATGGAGCGAGTCGAGTTTTTTGACAAACGGGCGTCTGTTGTCTTGCGGCCCAGGGGAGAAGGGCACCGGGAGAACCCTCTCAAGCGATCTCCGGGGGGCTCGAGGGTGTTTTTTCTTATCTTATCTTATCCCATCGTTCGTTCGCTTGTTTGATTATCATTTAATTTCGAGACGCTCCTCGTTCGATTCGAGCCTCATTCGGGATTCTGATGAGCGTTGGGACGCCACAAGGATCGTTGGTGTGAGGGGAAAAGCACACAAACACACACACACACACACCCTCCTTGTGCACAATTTTACGATACGAACAGTAAAAGAGAGGGGGGAAAAACCCCTGATAGCCCTATCCCAACAGACTCCTTTTGCGGCCGGGTCCTTGAATTCACTCAAGAATCCCGACTTAAGTCGCGCGCCAAAGGAGGACGCGAAACAAAACCGAGATGGTTACCGAAGAGATCTTATTGTAACAGTGCTGGTGGTAGGGGGAAGGGGGGGGGGGGGGGGGGGGGCGGGTTTGTGTGCAGCAGCCAAGTAATTAAACTGACAGCTCCGAATATCCCATCAAAACGCAAAGCCGCCAATTTGAAGGTGGTTACCTCGCGCTAACTGCCGACGATAACCTTTCGGAGAGGAAAATCAAAATAGTTGTTCTATGCACAGGTCCACTTTTCCTCATTGGAGGAGGGTAGGAGGAACTCACCGTTTCATCGCCGGAACGCGGGTGGTGAGTTTAATTAATTTTCCCGTTCGTTTTTTCCATTTTCCGCCTCATGCTCTATGCCGTTCGTTTTCTCTTGGACGCTCTTATTTAAGCAAAATGATTTTTTGTGTTTGTGTATGTCTGTGCGCGTACGCTAGATCAATTGCGAGTTTACACAACGAGTCGTCCAGTTTACTTTGCGAGATTCAGTTCCCGCCGGTTTGCATTTCCCAGTGTTTACCTGCCGGCGTTAAAAATATTCCACCGGACGGTTCGCTCCGTTTGGCCGGAAGTTGAAACCAAGATGATTGGAATGTAAAAACCTGTTATTTTACTAAACCATCCCCGCGATGCCACCCACGCCGGAGGAAGCATTTGCCCGGGCTGGCCAAAGATATTTAATTTAGATTTGCTTTCCCCCTCCCTTTGGTGTTGCTTCGGCAAAAATTGTGTGCAAATAAACTTGAATTATCCACGCGGGTTGCCGTTCCGGCGGTATGCGGAAGATGGAAAAACCTTGAACCACCGGCCGTCCCGGTTGCTGTTTTCGTTACTGGATAGAGTTTTAAAACTAGCACTTGCGAAAGGGAAAATATTTGTTAGGCGGGAACAACGAAAAGGAACCCTCCTACGAGCAGCAGGTATTGTTATGTTTACTTACACGAGTTTTCACTTTCGGGTAAGGGTGGCCGGTTTGGGGTGGTAAGAATTCATACACCTTTGCCACAGGGGGGAAACGCGTGGGGATAAGTGCCGGAGTGTCGCTAGGGAAAAGTGCCGGCTTTTTCGGTTGGAAAATGGCTAGGGAAAAATTGCTGGCGCCCGTGACGTGTGCCGCGCGCACCGTCTGCCCAGAATGGCTCGGTTAAATTAAAAAGCAAATTTTGATTCCTTCCTCCCATCGCTCCCCCCAAACTCCTCATGCATAGGGCTTTATTGTTGGTCTGTTGGCCAAATGCTCCGGGTCGGGGGGGAGGTGGAGGGTGATGAAGGAAATTGTCGATTTCCACGAACGAGTGGAACGAAAACACAGCATAATGAAATTATAAAGCAAATAACTCAATTTAGCCTCAAGTGCGGACGATTGCGGCCACCGTCGGAGGAGCGATGGGTTTCGTCCGTTTTTCCCGGTAAAACGCTATGCCCGTCGTGATGGACGAATCTAGCCCCCACCCCATCCTTCTGCTAGGTCCCCTCTTCCGAGGCCTTTTTTGAGTGGTTCCACGCTCCAAACCCGGACCGGTCACCTGGCCGGAGCGCATGATCCTTCTAATGTTTACCGATTTCATCATACCCCGCTACTAACGGGGGTAGAGTCCAACCTCCCTCCCCCACACGTCCCTCTCACAATCCGGAATTGAGGTAACGGAAGGCCAACCGAAGACCGAAAGCCAGCAGGCATGGCCGGTTGCCGTTGTTTCGCGAGGCGGGACGAGAAGAATTTTAATTAAAAGACTTTTATAAATCAATTTGTCGAACTGGCCGCGTGAGTGAAGCACCTGAAGGTGATGGGGGTGGTCCGAGAGCGGACGGTTGCGTCAAAGGTGCGCCCTCTCCGAACGCGGGAAGCCAACAATAATGGTTCGCATCGCGCCCTAAACTGTAGCCAATTTTTCTTCCCCAGCACTTGCCACCCCCCGGTTGCTTCGAGTGGCTCGGTGGTGGGAAAATGGGGAAGGAGTGGGAGGGGTTTGGAATTTTTTAACCTCATCCTACACACAACGTGATACGTTTTTCACCAGAAGTGTATTACGAGTTGAGTTCTTTTTCATTCTTCGCTACGGGAAGGAAATCGATAATGAAATATTTATCCACATCCGAAGCAGTTTAGTCCGGTCGGTTCAGAACTCAGAGATTGCCCGCTCCCGCGTGGAGATAATTTACTCCGGGAGCGGCGGGAAAACTGGCAACACTGGCAACCACCCGCCCCGGACGGTCCGTTTCAATGGTGACCCGATCATCGGGTGTAATTAATAATTACGATTTAATTATGACGAAGGACGACGTTTGGGTTTTTCAGGTTAATTGTGCTCCCTGGTCGGACGTCCCTTTTTTTACCTTCTGCCACGTTCAACACAAATGTGACCGGTTTGTGGATTGCAGTAGCGGGGTTATTTTTAAAAAAGAAGAGAATCAATCGCGCGATCTTCCTCAAGCAAGACGGGCGACCGGTTTTTATTACGTAAAGGAAAAGGAATGCGAAAAAGGGAAACAATATTTTCGCCCAAAAAACCGATCCTTATCGCCCGGACGGACCGATGAAGCGACAAAGTCGGTGAGTTTTCCCGATCCCATCCCAAGGAAAAACGCACCCGCCGGAGCGGACTCGTTAATTAGAGCTGTCCGCGATGTGGAGAGGTTGGAAGGCAAGTGATTTCACGGTCTATGGAGGATTAAGTGCGCCATCACCGGGCATCACGGGCATCGTCATCCGGCCGATTGGCTCCCGGCGGCTTCCAGATGGCCGAAGGATGAGGTTTTTTTTTCCTCCCTTCGGGCCGAAGAAGGCTCTTTGGTGAGATAAGGTCATCAATTAAATTTTCCCGCCTGATTTGACCCGATAGCGCTCGGTGGGGCCGCTGGGGAAATATGGCTGGCGAGTGGGGACGGGGGTCTCGGGAGGGTGCACCAGGGATTGATCGCCGTTCGCTTGACGACTCTCGGGCCATGCGTCATTGCGAATGGTTTTAGTTAATTAATGTTTACTTCAGCATCCTGCGACGCGGACCGAAAGGCAAGGAATCAAAGACATCAAATGAACGAAAACGAGCATGAAGAAAAAAGGAAAACCTGTACAAACTGCCCCCGCCACGCATTTGCGTGATGTTTTTCACTTTCGGTTCCGGCGTTCGTGCGTTCGTGTGGAGTGAAATTAAACCTGTGCCAGAAGGAAACACAAACCACAGCGCGACGGAGCCGCGGAGATCGGGCGGACCAGCACGGAAAATGGCAAACCATAATGATTATGATTTTCGGTTCGCCTCGCGGGCGGAGGGAAAAGTTTCACTTTTATGACATCTACACCCTAAATTTTCGTATGTTTCCCCGGTATCCGTGGCTCGCCGTGGTTTTCTTCTCCGCCACCGTTAACGACACCGTGGTGGAAACGAAACTCCGGTGGCACCTGTGTGGAAAATAGACCGCCATCGTAAAAACCCCTCGCGGTGGCTGGGGGGGGGGGGGGGGGGAGAGAGAAAAATGTGGTTTTTCCAGGGGCCATTCGCGCCAGGGCCCGGGGCTGGAGCACCAACCAGCGAGCAGATTATGATGGTTTGCAACGTCTTCGACGTGCGTTCGGTTGGTGTGAGTGTAATGTGATGGAATGTTTACGATTTTAATTAAGATTCGTAAATAAAAATTTATACGCGCCCGGGAAGGATGGAACTCTCTCCCCGGTGCCATTCCAGGTGAGTCGGAGTGCCGCGGAGTTCGGTCGGTGTGGCTTCGATGAAATGTTTCGATATGGTCCGCCCGGAAGGCACGGGGACGACGGATGGATGCAACATCAAAACGAAAGGTAATGTTTGTGCACCAAGATTGCGCGAAGCATATTCATGATTTTATGGTGCTTCACGGTGCGACCGGTTACCTTTCGCTCAAGACACCAAGCCAGGGTAATGGCTGCGGGAAAACAGTCTTATCGAAGCGCCGGGCGAACGAAACGGAAAGTTTCGGGAAGAAATATTTGATGAGAATGTGTAATGCAAAGTTCGAGCAACGGCATTGTTTTATCCGCTATCTTCCTACTGAAGTGGATGGGGAAACATTGAACAAAAATGTTTCAACTCGTGTTTGCGATAAAGGAATGTGATTTTTATTCTTTTTCCTACCAGCAATGGCTTCGGTTGGTTCGCGCCCGTTGCCAAAAGTTGTGAAATCCAAACGGAAACGGATTACTATGATGGGTGATGGTTCTACTAATCTTGGCATTAAACGCTTTTTCTTCCACGATAGTGGGATATATTCTTTCACAGACACTTTTCTTATGCACTCGCGATGGTCAATATTGAATTGTTATTACCTTTAGCGGATTTGTTTATGACTGTGGAGTTTTTAATTACATTTTCAAAAGATACATCCATTCAAATGTTTTTGTTACAATCAATGTTGCTAAAATTTAGATTCAAACATTATTTAATAAACAGTTGTCTAAAACTTAGCAAATCCTAGACTTCCAAAAGGATATATTTTTTGTAATTACTATGGTTTACTGATAAGTCCACTACTGTACAAGTGAGTGTTAAAGCAATGCCATTTGTAAAATTTGGGTTCAGATGTTATTCAATAAGCAGATTAATGAAATCATACAAAACCTAGGCTTCCTAAAGGACACAGTTTTTTTTGTAATTACTATAGCCTACTTTGATATAAGTTCACTACTATACGGTTAAACAATATGGGTGACGTGACAGTCAGAGTGTTAAAGTCCTTTTATTCTTCTTTTATCAGTTTTTTTTTATATTTTATTCTTTTATCAGTTCTACATGTACTAAACGGCACTTGAAAAAGCCCTTATCTTTGGATAAATTTAGTAAAATATAGTTAAATCGTTCCAGATTTATAAGACTGCATCATATTTATTATGACTTACATATTTGATTATTTGGAAAATTCTTGTTTTGCTATTTAATGACAAAATAATAAAATAATATAATAATAAAACACTCCAACAAGTGATGCTCTTAAAGAGAACGAGACACATGAAGCGTTTTGTGGTATATGCAGAAAAAGCATCTTTCAAATGTATTTGCAATTTGACACTCGCCACGTTTGAGCATAAGTGTTCAATACTCACCGTCACCTTTAAAACCTTACAATATGTTTCGGAGGATTATACATCTATCACATGAAGCTCAAACGGGGAATTTGGGGGGTATATTTTGAATAGATTTTCACCCAAATTGATAAGATTTACAAATCGTTAAGAGAAAACGAAACAATTCCAAAATGAAACAAACAGCTTGATAATTTTAAATGTCATTTTCCTTTAGAAGAAAGAATCGCATGGTCAAGAAGATATCCGTGTGAGTTATAAACGAAAAATATTCCGTCCCTATTTCTTAGAAAAATCGTCAGCGTGTCGATTATTTTATCGTTCCGTATCGTTTCTCCCGAAATCAAACTCAGCACCATATTTCGCGTGCTGGCAGGTGACATGGCAGCAACATGATCGGCGGTACCATTTGTTGACATCAAGACGTTGTATCCCTGTGACGCACACACACACACATGGGTTTGGGGGGAGGTGGAAAATCAACCACCACGTCAAGTGTCCGGTTCGAAAGTGGCGAGAAAGCCGAAAAGATGAAGAAACCGAACCGTCGAAGGACCTAATCTGAATCACAGTTGTATTATAATAAAATTTTATGTTTATATTTCCGCTCGCTTTCAGGATGGATTGGAATATGGTTGCCATTGCTTTTATTTCTTTCTTTCATCCCACTTCAGAGCACCGGCCCGAGCGTGTGTACACCTCGAAAACACGAAACAGGAAACCGGAAAAGCTCCGTGCCGAAGGTCGACCGGTGATTTTGGGGCCTTTTTTTTTGCTTTCCTCCCTCCACTGCCAGGCTTTTCTTTACCATTTCCATGAAATCCGTGGTATCAGAGATGTGGATCATTTGTGCTCTCTCACTCACTCTCTCTCGTCCTAATTCGACGCCCACTTTCGCTCTCTTTCACGTCACGAAAACGGGCAATATCTGGTTAATGGAAAATCCACCCGACCCATGGGGCGGTAATGGAACGGCACCGAACGAACGAACCGGCGGAAGCGGAAGGCAGGAACCGCCGGTACAAGGGAGCAGTTTTGCGTCATCGCTATCGTGCTTCCAAAAAAAAAGGGCCTGAAGAAGCTGTGGCCAAGGTAACCGGAGGCACCGAGCCTGTAAGAGGAGGTGGAGCTTTTCTTCGTTGATCGTGAAATGACCGATAAATTTTGCTCGCAAGTGGTTGAGGGGTTGGTTTTTTTTATTTCTCCTTAACTCTCTCTCTCTCTCTCTCTTTCTCTCTTTATTTTCGACAACAAGAAAATGTGGGAAAAGTGTCCTAACACTTCCAACCTTTGCGCTGGGAAAAGACATTCACCAGAGCCGCCCGAGCTGAGTTTGAACAGTGACTTTTTCGAGCTTCTCTGCTTTTGATAAAGGGAAAGAAAATGGAAAGAACCTTAGAATGAATGGCGTCGCTGGATGGATTTGATGAAAAGCAATTCAAACGATCAACTGTCCCGAAGCACCGGAGCCGGTTCAATCCGAGCGTTATCACTCAGTTTTCGATTAATCGTTCCGCCCGGGTCTGCGGTGCGTCCGGTCAACAGACTGCCGGAGCTAAAGATGATGATTCTACCGACATTCAGCCGCCCAAGACGTGTCTCGTCAGTCTGTTCGTCGGGAGTATCCACTTCAAGCTAGTGCATTTAAATTGCTTTCAATCGATCCGTCGCACCGTCCTACCAGCTGGCGTGTCTTGGGATTTTTGCCATCCTTTGGGAAGTGCGGTTGGGAAAACGAAGGACCCGTTGCCTTATCTCCGTCCGCTATTGCTCTTTATTTCCGTCTTCGAGGGGGCGAGTGATGCACTTTTATCGGGCGAATAAATTCTGCGGTACAGGATACGGCGAAAAGCAACCGAGCAGATTGGTTTCGGTGCGAGCCGATCGATGCACGGTAGCCCGAACCGATCGATTACCGTGGCTGTGGTTCTATGGTTCGAGATTGGCACGGGCCGATTGAACTCCTTCCGCTTCTTCCGCTACCTGAACGACTGCCGGGAAGGAACGGGTGTCTTTCGTTTCGCTATCGTCTAGTTCAATTAGTGCGAAAGTCTACCGAGGCGATAAACTCAACAGAAACGAAAGAACTATTAATATGATCGCAACAGTTAGTGAAACGGTCTTGAGAGCGATTAAACTATCACTTCAAAGGAAACCGATTTTCTCACCGGACTGGATTCTTTCTTCCGCGGGACGGTTCTTCAGGGCAATGTGAAATAATAGTTGCTAACTAGTGTTGTGCCTTATGAATGTTTTGGCGAGATTCATTCTATGAATCTTTCGCCTAAGATTCATGAAACTTTTGGGATTCGAATCAATAAACGTTAATGAATCTTTCGATACCTTAATGAATCTTTCACGAATCTTTCACGAATCTCTATGATTCTTTCATTGGCGTCTTTCATAAAAAAACAAAGGGTCCCTTTATCAATTTCTTGCTCCTAAGTTTTCATCAGTTTGTGCATCTTTTTATGATTCATAAATCTCTCATTAAAAGATTAATGAATCTTCGAAACGCAAAGAATCATTCAGATTCATGAATCTGAATCTAAATTACACAACTCTATTGCTACTACAAAATGAAAGTGTAAACAGTTTGTTTATGGTTTTATCTATAAATTTGTTATGAGCATTCAAATAAAAAATATTTACGACTGAAAATGTCTGTTAACATGTTTTTTGCAGATGTTTATCATCCATCCATATCAACAAATTGTGTTTAAAATAAGAAAAAGTCAAATCGATTTGGCTTCAGTTGAAAATATGAATAAAATTATGTTCCTAATAAAATGATAGTGTTGACACGAGTAAAGAAATTAATTCAAATGCGGAGGAAAGCCTGCTTGATAGTGTTTATGCTGCTAATACTCAATTAGCATTACCGGTGCGATTTTCTTAGCATCGAGTGCCTTCCATAATTGATTTAAATTAGTTCCGAATTGAAACGTTCCTCTGCGCAATTATCGTTTGCCTTTTCATTTTCTTTTTATGTTTTGGTTGCTCGCTCGGCGCATGCTCAACACAACACCTGAGCTTGGTGAGTGGTTGTGTTGTTTTTAAAGTTTTGCGTACTTCAACATGCTCCGACCTGCAACGTGTGCAGGTGTTGTGCATTTTGTTAAAGCTGCCAAGGTGTTAAGATCGCGTTTCCCGGATGACGGAAGCGCACGGATGCGTTGACGTTTTCATAAATTTGAAATGAGAAATTTTAATTCGGTACGCCCGGGAATAGCTTGCACTTGCGTGATGAGTAGTGAAGGGCGCTAGTGAGCGGTATTCATGAATTTATTTAGATTTTTGCCACCGTCACCAGCGCGAACCCGCTTCCGCCAGGAATTTCGGCTAGTTGCAATTGCAAATTCTCAGTGCCATAGTGTGCAACCGGGAAGACAGTGGGCTGGTGCCGGCGGCGGAGACAAACGACGGTGATGAGATTAAGACGAGAAGCGCACGTTAACAAGCGAAGGATGCTGTCGAAGAATCAACATTGTTGAAGGCAAGGCTCGGAACGTCGGAGCGTTGGTTCCCACGCGACACTTTTCCCGAGGGTTGGTGGGGCGGCGCTTGTTGCAAGACAGATTTAAGGCACCGTTGTTTTTATTTGATTTTCTGCTCGCTCGAGTGCAACGAGTTTCCCAGATGCTTTGGAACTGGCAACTCATTTGGGGCAAGGAAAGTTTCGTCGGTGATGAGATTGAATCAAAAGTGTTCGGCCGAATGCATACGTATGCAAATGAGCAAACGTGCATGCAGGTGCGCATCGTGTATTTTGCAGCGAGTGTATGAAGAAATAAAAACAGAGTAACGACTTTCATATCACTCTAGTATCTCTTGAGAAGACATAATAAAACGTATAGCGAGCTTATAGTAGTCAGAAACTAAGACACTCTGTAAAAAGCCGCTAAGCTTATTTTTCACCATCCATCCGAGGTAACATACTTCCTGTTGGATCTATTCGAGTTTGGAAAAGCTTCAGCGGGCTGAAATGTTCACGAACCATTCCACCGAAGCGTTGTGAGTTAATTAATCAAAATGTAGATACAAATTAGTTTACTTTACGGTTCCTGAATTGACGAGAGGGAAACCTCTCGGTTCAACCCGACACACCTCTTCTTACTTGGTTAAAGGACTATTCCGACGTTGTAATTAATTGGGTTCTTTATTTCCGGTTGCATAAGCTAGTTGGCGTAAATCTATATTTTTACATTCATTAGCACAACCGGAGATTTTCCAAATAATGAGTGGTTTCAAAGTTGACTTTGTGGAAATAAGGGAAGCAAACCATACCACATTCTTTTACCTGTTCAAATATGACATATACAGCTCCACGAACGATTTAAAAAACCTATTAATTTGCTATGTATTTTAGGTTTTGTTTTTGTTAAATGTGCGCTGAAACTCCTTTGTTTAATGTTCAATTGTTTGAAAACTTTCCAAACAACCACTAAGAGGACTACTGATAATTGATATGTATGGAGTTCGATTTTTACTTACAACATCAAAACTAGTGATGTGCCTTATGATCTTTAGGCGGGATTCATTCAGATGACTCTTTCATCTAATATTTATTCAGAATGTTTGATTAATCTTTTGGCATTCGAATATTAAAATATTGAAGAATTTTTCGTAACCTCAAATGGATGTTTCACGAATCTTCATGATGCTTGCACAGGCGTAGATCGAACGAACAACACAAAAAGGTGTCTCTACCAATTTTTTCGGCTTTACTTTTCTGTTCTATTGCTATTAATGAAAACGATACAAAGAATCATTCACATTCATAAATTTGAATCGGAATTACATAACTTTAATCAACACTGAACACTGAGCATGATAATTTTGCTTCAAATCAATAGTTTGGCTAAGATTGAATAAATTCTAGGATTCTCATAACAAAAGTGATTTTCGGTGTTATTTTCAGCATATGTTAAATTTGTCAATAAAAATTGGACTCTATTAAAAATCCAAGTATAAATTATTTTAAACAACATATCAGGAAACATGCATTTCACTTTATCATTTCCAATTTTTTTTGGGCAATTATAGCTATGTTTTGGTTTAAAGTAAACCATTTCAGTTTTCATATTGCGTATGACTAGGGACCTTTGTATTTTGTTTATGATTTCTTTCGTTGTTATCTGCTCGAAGGTTGGGGTTGGGTTTTTTTATAAAACTCGGATGCTACAGATTTTACATGTAGATCGCGCCGGTTTTGACGCAAAGTTGCAACATAAAATCTCAAAGGATAAGAACTTGTCACAATGACAAGTGAAGATACAGGCTTCAATTTTACTCTTTTGGGCATAATTGAGTTTTTGTCTCAAGTTCCCATTTGAATGAAATAAAAAAAAACATAAATTTTCAGAAACATAAATTTCAACACTCATACAACATCGAGGATATCGAAAAGTGTTAAAACAAACCAATTTGCTAATTTTCCAACCATTTTTCTTTGCAGAATATTTCGCCCAATTCCGGAACAACAATCTTCCAACTCCACGAACAGTGCGTTTGCGTGAGCAAATAAGTGGAGCCGAAACTGTGAAACAATAGACATAAAAAACCGGGGTGTCGAAGGGAAGCGCCCGATCGGGCTTTTATGCAACAGACAATCGCGCGGCACACGTTGCTTCAGGGCTCGGCAAGAAGAAAAACACTCCACTGCAGCCCTTGACGAGCGCCCGGCAAGAGTTTAGCTGATAATTGCATTTTAATTATCCATTTCTCACTTCGCACGCTCGCCGTGGTTCGGTTGTTTTTTTTTCTCTCCTGCGGGGCTGGCCATCGTTTCAGTGAGGGGCGGAGCGCACACCTAATTGATATCGAAAACAGCTCGCGAACAGGTGTTGCTGCGCCCGCTAATGTGGTAGGTTTCGCGGGGCGCGAAAGTTTGACGGCCGGCAGGTTCATTAGGGGAGCGCGCAGCCCTACAATGAAGCAGTTTGGCAGGCCGGCGGAAGGAAGCGGTGCGTGAGGCAGGAAGTGGTGCGCTCGTGGGGACAGCAACAGCCGGATGGATTGGAAGAATTTTCAACCTGCGAGTGGCGTCCTGTCGAAAAATCGGTGATTCTGCTCCGGCGTGTCCGTTGTGCTGGTGTGTGTGTGTGTGTATGGGTGTATGTGTCGGACTAATTTGTGTGCGTCCCACGCACTTCTTGGTGAGTGTAGCCGTGTGAAGGTGGGAACTATCGCGGTTTGATAAGTAGCGGCTTAGCACGCCAGCCGTATCCTAGCGCCGAAGGAATCGAGTCGGTTTTCGCAGAATCGTTCGCCAGTGTTCGCCGTGCCGTGTTTAGTAACTGTTAGCTGGGTGCAGAAAAAAACCACCTTCTGTGTGAGTGTTGAAAAAACAAAGCGGGAAAACCGGGGGGCAAAAACTGCAGCACCGAACGAAGCTTACGAAACAATCGTCCAGACCGGGCCCGCGCAACGATGGCCGCACTAAATACCGCCCGGTGGTATCAAGCACATCCGGCGACGGCTATTAGCAGAATGGCGGCCGGCAAAAACGGCGCACCCGACACCATCAACAGTGGCAACGATCCCGCCAAGCGCGGCGTCCGATCCATCGCCACCGTAAACTGCGCCAGCAACAGAGTGGCCGCGGCCAGCGTCGACCATCGAAGTCAACGAGGCGTAGTTAATTGCTTTCTACGATTTATTTTCCTTCGCAACATTTTCATTCTCCTCATCGTCGTCAGCAGTCTGCTAGTGTCAACGACAGATGCGGTCATCTCCAGTCGTGGTGAGTTAATAACGTTCCTGGCGGACGGTTTTTTTTGCCCCCACCCCACCCCGATTCCCTTCGAGAGGGGATTTTCCTAACGATTCTACCACTTCCTCGACCGAGAGAGAGAGAGAGAAAGAGAGGGAGTGTTGGGTGTGTGGTGGCTTTGGCGTGGGGCGGGAAAGGACCGTGGTCGAGGCTGGTGACGGCGGATGGCTTTATTACACGCCACTTGCACACTCACATACGCACCCGGGAAAGCGCGCGCGCGCGGGCACACCGGTGACAAGTGGTGGAAATTGAAGATGTTCTTGACATTTCCCCGTGACGTGACATTAATAAATGAAACAATTTAACGATTCCCCCGGGGCTGCGCTGGTGACGTTGGCGGTTTGTGCGGATAATTTCCTCACATGGGCAACGATTAACAGCTAGACCGTTTGAGTGGCTACTGGCACTGCACAGGAGCACGTGTTTCTTTCGCCTATCCGTGGTCAGGTTTACAAACACATGTAAGGTGCATTTCGCACATCGCATACAGGAAAAATTTATATGTTGTCTAGAAGTTTATAAGATGTGGGGGGGTATTTGTAAAATTGGTGAAAAATCGTTCACTTTCACAGCCATTTTCTTCTTGTAACAGTTAGCTCCCCGCAATTTTTCATTTGAGGCAAGATAGCGACCAAATTATGGTGTACCGATTGTTGGTTTGGAAACAGTTCGTTTCTTTTTTATTTGTTGGTTAAGAGATAAAATAAAAATAAAACATTGCGTATTTTAGAATTGCAGAATTTCAGGATTGTAGAACATTGTGAGAGTTGTAAATCCGATTGATGTACAAAAGAATTATCCGGGGCGTTCGGGACCAGGCTGATTCCGGATAATCGAATTCAACGGATAATAAGATCATCACGCAAATGCATGTCAGATACATGCGATTACAGTAAGAATAGAGTTTCCAAGAAATTTTAAAACAAAAAAAAGGTTTTTTCCAACATAAGTAATTAATTAAAATAAAATAATTTTAAATTTTTGGAATTTTTAAAATGAACTTATTTTACTCAAAGTAAAATAAAAATAAAAAATAAAGTAAAGTAGTTTACTTTGCTGTACTAAATTTACCAATCGGTGAACAATAATGTACATTTATCCACAGTTAGATGCTTACTAGCCATTAATGTTCGAAACAAGTGTTTCATTTAAGATCTAGTCAATGTCCTTTTTTTATTCGTACCATAACAAATTTGATGAAAATGTAGAAAATTTACCGGCCGAACTAAAAATCAAAACGAATACAGAGGAGTCAACAAGTTGAGTCATGTTAGCAGGCATTTAGTGTGACTGTTAAGCTTAAATAGTATAAATTTGTGTCAATATTTTCTTAATTTTTTAAAATCAATACATTTGTGATGTTGTTAAAGCTTGATTCTGCGGCTTCATGAATAATTTTTTGGCGATTTCATGAATAACCCAAACTTCTGAAGAAGTTATACATTAAAACGTTTTTCATGAGTAGGTTAAGACCTGAAAACGGCACAGACTGTTCTCTTTTCCTAATGCTATAGATTTTTAGCATGATCCTTTTTTCCATTTTCAATTTTTAAATTTTATGAGTCGGTTATATTTGAAATAGCTTTTACGCGTAGCATACGATATTTTAAAAAAAACCACTTAAATATGTTGTAGCATTCCACAAAAATGTATGGAAACTATGTTTGACTTTCATCTTGTTGATGTCCTTTCTTATCGTTGATTACAAACCAAACCGAGAATATTGTTTATATTTTATATATGTTTTAGTTTTCTCAACGATAAGATTAGATACTTGAAACATATTACATGTTTTATGTTGTTCTTTGATATTTTTCTCTATTTTGTACCATCATAAAATCATGAATAATTATAATCCATTGCCGTGCGGCGAACAACTCCTGGTAGCAAGAGCTATCCGGCACAATGTTTGACTGGATCTGGTCTTTATCGTGTCATGTAAAAGCTAGTTTTAGCGAATCGTTATCTGTGCTTTATGATCATTATAACAACTATGCTCTCCACCGTTTCTGGCTTCGACTGGGGTTGAAAATCACCACCACTCGGCTTCTAGCCACTTTCGTAGCTAAACACCGTTGTTGTGACTCTTGTAAATCAGCCAACCGTCAGCAAACAAAAATCAAACCCCCACATCAGCATATTCCCAACTTTTCACCTTCCCCGGGTGGCGTCAGATGGAACCACGGGTGCTTATGGCAAGCGGCGAATGATAGCTAGTTTTCGGGGGGGTTATTTAGTCATAAATCTTGCTCCGGCGTTCCTTCTCAAGAATGGCCGAGCTCTGGCAAACATGTGCATATTCCTCCCCCACCCCATCCCCCGTTTTCCACGGGTGAGGAGCTGGGAAAAACATCTTCCACTCGGCCAGCCGGCCGGTGTTTCGGGGGGCAACCTGCAAATGATTTATACTGACACCGCGAAACCGAAACGAAAGACACGCCTCGCTGAAGTCAAGTCGAGCAACTTTCCGTTTACTTTCACCCGGTGCCTGCTTGGGTCGGTGTCTGTGTGTGTGTGAGAGTGTGTGTTTGGCGGATGTTTGGGAGGAAAAACTTCCCGCTGCCAGCTAGCCGGAATCAAACAGGAACCAACCATCCTAAAGTTGGACAATCGTGCGGAAATCGAGTACCGAAAAAATACATCACCTCGAAATCGTACACAACTAAACAGGAACATAATGATTTACATCAAACGCCATTAAATTACCATAAATAACAATTTATCTATCCTCTCCCCCCCTCCCTCCTCCTCTCCCGGAACAATGTGGCCAACATCGAGTCATGTGAATGCATCGCGTGGAAGCCGCGGCTAGATTTCCGCCGGTCCGCCTGGAGGTAGCTGCCGGGAGCCTAATTTCGCTCCCATTAAACAATTGAAAAGTTCCTAATGGACTTTCCATCCATCCATCTATCTCTCTGGGTGGTGCTTTTTTTCTTCCCCCGCTCCTTTGCGCGTCTTGGTGGGTCGGTTCTCGGTGGGTTGGCTGTGGGTCACGCCGATGTTGTCGAGTCGTTGGTCGTTCGGTGGCTTATCTGTCGGTGCCGGGGCGACAGCAATGGTCACCACAAACCGCGCACAACCCCCTGCCTCCACCCTCCCCCCGTTTGGGCCACCATGGGCGCAATCGAAAGACAACACAATGCAATGCAATCAACAAAATCGTGATACTGCCACGAGACAAATCCATTTTCTTATCCACAGTTGAAAACTTTCAACCACTCCGGATTTTCCGGAGGGGGCGCGGAGGGGTGGTTAGGTTTGTGAGAAAAAAAACACACACCCACACGCGGTAAGCTGGAGGAGGTGGGAGGAAGCTGTGGAACTTTTTACCATAAATCAAGCGGAAGACACACGACGGAACAAGCGAGCGGAGTGGTGCAAGTAGCGCAAGCAGGCGAACCGAAGGACGATTGTCGTAAACGGTTCCCGGAGAAACAGATACAGGGAGCGATATAGAGAGAGAATATAGAGAGAAAGAGTGGGAAAGTCTTCCGCATCAGATCCGGTATTGGTATGCAGGCGGAAAAGGTTATGGCTACGGCAAAAGCCCGATCCGTGTTGTATCCTGCACTTGGGTTTACCTCAACGTCCGTCAACGCAAGGGTCCACCGCCCACCCAACTCGGCATCCGGTTCCGGGGACGGCAGAGCATTAAAAGCAGCTCCGATCTCCACCACGTTCTCGAGCTCCGCAGGAAAAGGGTAGAAATCTAAACCTCGCCCGAAACAATCCAGCTCGAGTCGTAGTCTTTCTTGTGGGGTTTTCTCCAGCAAAACTCCCACCGTACGACCACCTTGTTCTGTTGTCTTCGAGTATGCCAAACCCCCACACCTAGTTCGTGCATTCGTGTAGTGGAACGGAACGGAGCGGGCAAACGATTGCGGTGGACGATGGCATTACTAAATAAAATAAATGAAGAGACAAGTGCGAGTGGCTCTTCCTGTCCGAGCACGACAGGGAGCCCGGTGAGTGTCTTCCTTTTGTCGAGTGTGTGTGCCCGAAAGAATATATATATCCATTCCAGCGCTCCCGTACCAGCCCCCGGGTTGAAAGGGGGAGCAAATAAATGCTGACATAAATCGATCTAATGGCTGTAAATCCATTAAAGGCCAGTTTCTCACCCGCGCGATAAGCGAGTCGAGCTCCGATCGGGTAGCAAACCGACCGGAAACCGAGCTCCATCCCAGAGTTCGATCACTTCGATTGATCGAAACTGGCAGTGGATTGATTATTTGGAAAATGGCACTCCTTGTGACATTATCTCCGCCGGACGATCGCCGCGATTAATGATGATGATGGCGATGGCTTTTCCGGGACGCCCGGAACGGAGGACCTGGGGGAGGGAGGGGAAATAATGGTAGCACATCCATTATGAATGAATCGGCCAGCGGTCGGTGCCGGCCCAAGGTTTGGTAATGTTTTAACCATTCAATATCATTATTGAACGCGACCAAGACACTCGAACGGAGCGGGAGTGGTTTAACGGGACGTTTATTGTAATAAGGCTGTTGCACGGGCTGTCCATGCTGTTACCCGGGAGCTCATTACATTCCGAGCTGGGCAGGATAAATTTGCAAAAGCAAATATTTGGCTCGTTTAGGGCCAAATTATTTTCCAACAATTTTCATACGGCAAACAAACTTGCGCAAACTTCCTGCAACATCGCCTGGCGGCGATCTGAAGACTGTGGGGAGAAAAAACGCTGACGAACACGTTCCGGGGGTGTGGGCACGAATCAACACGGCCCGGGACTTCTTACATTTCACCGAACAGTCTTTTCATTCACGACCACGCAACGTGTTCCAACGTACCTGCTCCTCCTGGGAGTGAAGGCAATCACCGTGGCATAGACAAGATAGGTTGCATTTCTTTTTCTCATTTCTGTTGGGGAACCGAGGCACAGTGGCTCAATCGGAGAGGCTGTCCGGTTTTCTCAATGATTCACGCAATTTTTTATTGTTTTGTTGTTGAACAAAACTAAAAAAGATTTATAGCTTCTGGTACTTGAAATAATGAATATTATAATTTATTATGTTTGCAAATGATATTAGAAGAACCACATTCCATAAAACGGGAGCGTTTCACGAGCTATGGTTTCTTTGCTCAACCATGATGTATATCTCTTATTTCTTTGGAACATAATTTTATATTTTTCAGCACGACGTAGAAATTCCTGAGGTGTGGGAAACGAAAAATATCTTGGTCATGTTATTAACAAAACTGATGCTCTGGATGCCTGATTGCAATTGAAAAATGAATATACTTGAGTCTCCCAAAACCGAAGGTTAACGAATTCATAGTTCCGAAGTTCTGTTTAGTTCCCAAAAGTACTAGGTCTTTGAATCTTGTCATAGAAAAATATTCATTTAGTTTTTGTTTCACTGTTCAAAATGAACAAATAATTAAACGAATTATTTTTTTAAGTTTCTTCACAAGATTCTAAAGTTTTTTCACAATAAATAAAATTATCTCTTCAACAATGTATGATATACTTTAAAAAATATTTTTTATATGTCGCAAGAATGGAGACAAAGTTAAAACTCATGCATCCAAAATTTCCTTCTAGTTTTCATTTTGCGCTTATACATGCGTATTAAAATGATTAATATTCAGAATACTTGTTATCAAAGTATCATTCCATACGAAAGGGACAAGAGATTTTTTAATTTGATTTGAATGTGACATCAAATCAAATGACCACTCACCGAGCCACTGTGCGAGGTGTGGGAGGTTCGTGTGTTTGAAGCAACATCTTTCATAAAACCCCCTGCGGGTAAAGCCCGGAACTGCCAGGAAGCGCCTACCATGACCGAACGGTTGGCAAAGGAGGCTATACAGAATGGCTCCACTTTTCTCTTTCGGCGGGAAAACTCAACACTCGAAGCAGTTTTTCTCACGTCGTGCGTTTGCGTTGCTTCTTCGTTTTAATTTAATGCAATGCCTATAATGCCGAAGTATGTGCTCAGCGCTGTCAGCGAGTTGGGTGGCGCTTTCACGCCAACACCAAAACACGGCCACACACACACACGCACATACATTCAACCGGAGGCCACCTGATGAGAAACTCAAACAGATAGCAACACTTTCTCGTAGCCACCCGTCCGTCGTCGTCGGTCTCGCAGGGACAAGATGAAGCGGGGTGGTAGTACACTAAATATTTATCGACTTGAAGTAATTACTTCCTGTGTGCGTATTTTTTCGCTTCGAGCTGCCGACGAAAAAAAAGGACCCGTTGTTCGCGAACAGGGAAATGGACAAGTGCGCACAAGCAAGTTGAGCATTCACGGTGAAGGGCGGTAGCATGGTGATTTATTTGATTCGCCTTTCCGAGGAAAAACGGAGCCCAACCCGGCGGTTTTTGGCTCGCCTTTTTTCCCCCCTAAGCATCGACCAAATCAATCGAAACCGGACCAATGGAAATGCTTAAGAAACATTCTGCAACCGGCTTCGGTTTCATTTGCGGGCAGTGATTCACCGAAAACTGTGCCGAACGTTGAATGGCACACAAATCCGAACCATCGGGCCCCCGGATTGGGAATGGAAAATCGTTGGAATTGAGTCTAAGGATTGTCTTTCGTTTAGGAACATTCGGCATATTTTTGACGATCGTATCGAACGTATTGATTTATGCTGAAATTAGTTTTACTTCCCAACATTCGATGGGGGTGGGTTGAACCAACACCAAACAATTGTAGCAATTTTCCAGCCTTGGTTTTTTCGTTTTTTCGTTCACAGCCAGACAACAAGTTGCAAGCAGACATTTTACTCCTATGTAGCATCGTGTAGCTTTGTGTTTATTCATTTCAATCAATTTGAGATTGGAAAATCATAGTTATATCGAAGGAATAGTGTGTTCACCACAATTCCGTTTTGTACACATTAATCTACGCTTATGCTCTGAAGGGGTTGGTGAAACTATGTTCTAATTCGTACATGCGTTTTTCGTATCAGGAAAATAACATTTATCATTTATCCATCAAAAAGCAACCGCGACCGAAAGGCGGAGGGGATTTAACGGGGTAACATGTTCGATAGAAACATTTCCGACCGAGAAAGTGATGGGTTCGAGAGCTTAACACAACAAATTCCGACAGTCCGAACGATGCCATTCCGCCGGCGAGGGAGGAAGAACGGAGGGGGAGAACTTTTCGTTCACGCGGGAAAAGCGATGGAAAAAGCACAAAACTTGATTGGTTGAACGAATCGCCGATTTGGGACGCACGAAAACGGGAAAATGTTTCATTTTTCGAGCCAAACTGAGTGTGGGCGGCTTTTTTTTCTTTTAGAGGATTCTAGTTCGGTCCGTTCCTTCTGCCCTGACCTACCCCGACGCACTTCACCCACGAGGGGCGCACACACTTTCGGGTGTTCATTTCATTCTCACTTTGGCCTATAAAAATAAAATAAAATCAAACGATAGGAAATAAAATCGAATGTGCGAAACAGGAGGAAAAGCTAACTGGGAGGATAGAAACAGGGAGGGAGTGACAGGAGAGAAGAAAAACCATAGACGAGTTTTCCTCCGTCAGCCCGGTCAGGTTGTTTCACGGTTTTACGGTTCCGTTCGACGGATCGGAAGCCACCGTGCCACCGGTTTGACCGAAGCATCATGATGGGTCGTAATGATGGGTGAGGGAATTTTTCCAAGCCTTGGGTTTTACAGTGTTTCCGGTTGTTATGCGTTTCCTTCATTTACCGCCATCATTGGAACCGGGGGCCATTGGAAAACAATATAACAAAGCAATTTCGTTGTACGCATAAAATGGTGAAGAGAGACCACCGTTGAAATAGGTGAGGAAACGGAGGCAGGAAAACTCGTCCTGTGGAAAATGTATTTTTAAGAAACAAGGGAGAAATGATTTTATTAGACGCCTTCACTTCTTCCCATTTTTGAACAGCCTCCAAACCACAGCACGCCACTGGAAGCTGTTATCTGGCGATGGCTTATTGGCAAAAGTCTCCCAATTGAATACGGCCCACTCAGGGGAGTTCGCTCACATAGTAAAATATTCAAATGATCCCCCGGATGCGATGCGAGTGACCTGTTAACAAGCTGTGGCAAAAGAGGCTGGTCGTAAATAGATCAATTTTTTCGGGGGAACCGAACCGTAAAGATTATGCCATAAACAGGGCCATTTGCGGGCCACGATCGGTTTTTCTTTTTACATGAGAGTTTCCGAACCTTCGGGCACGTGTTTACGGTACGAAGGACTGGGCGCCTCCATCAATCAATTAACGAAATGCGACCCAGCAAAGTAAAGAGCCCATTTACTTAGCCAGTGTAAGCCGGGATTAGGTGCAACCATCGGTGGAGGCCGGTTATTGTTGTCGAACTTTTAGTCCCCCACCCCGTCAGCCTGCTGCCTGGGTTGCTTTCTTGTCTGCCCGGAGATTTCCACTCTTTTCACCAGCGTGCGCCTGGTCGTTCGTACGTTGTATGGCTTCCGTGGCCTGAACCACGACGCTAACATAGTTTATGTTATTATTAACTTCTTTAAAGGAAGTGGAAAACTATCATGTGAAAAAAAGAGTAGCAAAAATCGGCTCGCACAAATCGACTTTGTTGCGCAATCCGTCAAGAATCCTTACGTGGACGGGCGCGGGTCATTACCAATGAGCACGTAAGTGTTATCCGTTACAAAGCAACATGTTGGATTGATATTAATTGTATTTTAAATGTAATTTATTTTAGTTTAAATAAATTAGATTTATTTATTTTATACAGTTTTATTTGCATTATTTGTTTTTTCTTGTAAGCCACTTTAGGCTCTAGGCAAACAATAACATTATGTGAAACAATAACTGAGTAGCTGCTGTATAGCTTCTTTGAAAGTAAGTTGTTTGATTTTGAGTTTAATATAGGTTCGAGAAAACGTTACTATATTAGGAGATGGGGTTCATCAATTTTACCATTCGGTAAATTTACTGTAAACATAATTTTAGCCTTATCTCGATGATTTTTTAAAGTTTCGAGCCCTATCAAGAGACCTATGAAGTATCAAAGAGATTTTTGGTCACCTTAAAGTCTAATTACATGCCTATATCTTAAGGTCTTTTTCGAGTCATTTGACCCAACGATCTGTGGAAGGGCACCCCGCAACCGACCCAAACTGAAAATGGATTAGGCTGACAAATAAAATTCTTATGCATAAAGCATCGTTGAATTTACACGTCTGTTTACGAACTAAATCGAAAGACATGTTGGTTTTGCTAATCATATCTTCATAGCGATCTTCACAATTCCATCAGTATGTTGTATTCTTAAGTCATTTATGAAGTATGAATACTAAAGCGGACATTTTGTATGGGAAAAAGATACTACCGGACATTTCTCAGCACATGTGACTTAGGAAGATTTATTTCAAAACTCCTCAACACTTTGAGGCTTTTATTTTTGTGCTAGTTTTTAATCGCCACATTTTCGCACACTTATCCCTGACGACGAACATTTACTAGACTTTGTTGAGTGATGCTTCGATTCGTGGGATTGGTGCTAATTTCAATTCCAACCCACCTGCTCGGACAGGTCGATCCGTTACGGACGGCTCGTGTCGTTTCACAACCACAGTGACGCGCGTTTGGCATAATTTCGGTTTGCAAATCAAATCGACCGAAAAGCGGCCTGTCCGGTCCTCTCTCGTCTAGCTTCATTCGTATGGTATTTTAATTAGGCTGCAGGACCGGCGGTCCGTGATCGGCCGGTCAGAATAAGGCGACCAGGCAGGTACCCGGCAGGTGGTTGCTTCACGTCGATCGCCCTATCGTTTGCGGTAAGGTGTGCAATTGGGGAGAAATTAATTAAAATTAGCAGTATCGGGGTCGGCTCGGGGACGGGTTCCGGTGCCCCGTGCCGCCCGAAAACACTTTACCGATTGACGTTTCGTTCGACAGATGTCATTGCGGAACAATCTGAACACATATTTCGGACCCGGGGCCGAGACAAGTGGCTCCTCCAGGCGCCATTTCCCTTGTTGCCCGGGTGGAGAAGAAAGTGATTATGATTGAATTTCAGGTTTTGGGCAATTTCTTTCGGCCTTCGGTCGGCCACGCTTCGAATGGGTTATGGCTGGAGAGAACACGTGCCATGCCAGCTGCCCATTGCCTTCATCCAACCAAACCACCAACGCTTCGCATCGGACCGAATCCCTTTGTTCTCGGTATGCTTTCATTTTGAAGAAGACAGCGTTCGAATGGGCGGAACGGGACCCGGGTACCATTATTGGGTAGGCTCGCAACGTGAACCGGCAAAGAAGCAACTCCGTGGTACGCGACAACAATGGGTCCGAAAAGGGTTTGAAGGTCTGCGAACGGCCGGAAAGAAGTTAGCCCTTTTTGAAAAACCTCTCAATTAGCAAATGGAAATGTTACTCGAACCGCCCATCGATCAGCTATTCTTCGGCATTGGCAAAGCCCATTGTGTGTGGCGGGGACTTGAGAAACCATTTTGGATATTTTTCTGCTAAAGCGAACATCCCACACGGTTCAGTGTACCCATTCGAATTCGATGGACATATTTGCAAAAGCTTGCACGCTGAAAAGGGAACATCTTTATTTCTTTGAAAGATTCGGTTAGAACCTTAGAAGTCCTGTTCGTGACAGGTTTAGGAAGAGAATTGCACATATATTTTTACAGCTATTATGAATGGGCCATTTCCTAAGCTTCTATCGGTGTATGGAATATCTATTGTCTTTTTTCTTTTAGAAAGAACTACACTTCGTACGCGAATGAGTTCTCTGCGAGTCTACAACTTGCAAGATCGGTTAATATCAGCATTTATAACAGAATACATTGAGGCATAAAATAGAAGACGGTTCTCAAACTACGCGTGACATTTTTAAATCGACTGGTAGTTAGGATCTATTTTAGGCTATTATTTTCTTCTGAATGACTTCGTCGAACTTTATGTCGAACAACAAAAAAAAAAAAAAAAACTAAAATAGAGAACCTTTCCTTCAACAATCCTGACGACAGAATGTTGGTAGGTTTTCATAGGAATGAGGCTGCCAGCGTCGAGCAACGCCCACCCGTGAATTCCCTCGAAAGTCGTCTCGAATGAGTGAAGGTTGAAAATTACCGTGCTTATTGGATTAGGAAGAATTTTGTATTCCTTCCCTCTCTGCGCAGACCCCACTTCCTATCCCGTGGCATTGTTGCTCCATTTTCGTGAGGCCCAGTTTCTCAGCGGGAAACACTTGGTAAAGAATGATTACTGACGAACGAGCGGGGATGAATGGAATGAAAAAAAACATCGAACCTTAAGGCAACGGTTTTGACGATAGCTTATTTGTTGATTGGATATTTCTGAATTGGAATACGCAGGGCCAACGGCGGATGATCGCGGAGCGCGCGACTGCTAGAACGTGCCTACCATTCGTGTCAGTCCGAATGAGGCGCTCCGGGTGGAAGAGGCGCCTAATCGCTGCTGGGGAGTGGATTTGGCATCGAATCGCTAGGAATTAAACCTAAGCTGATTAGGAGGCTAAAAATAAATGAATGGAAAAAAGAAAACAGAATCAATGAGGAAAACTGGCACGCGTTTCCATCGTTTATCGAACTTGTGTATCTCCCAATCATGGTCCTGGTTCGAGCAACGCTAAGTGAACGGTTGGCTGTAATTAACTTAAACAAAGCGCATCAACGAAGGGGGAGTCAATAATCATGTTAAATGAGTGTATGAATTCGATTGCGGCCCTCCAAAAACACCGATTCTTAAGACGTTATTTAACGTAGACCAACAGAATTTTTAATGTTAATTAATTCTCATTCTCATTCCCATTCATTCTAATTCTCTATCAGTGATTTTCAACTTATGGCCTGTGAAATTTTGCTCATAAAAACAATTGTGTAGCATCAGGATAACTGACTTATATAACAATTGAATCCAAAAATTAATCTAAGCTAAAACGTTGATGACGGAATTTATTAAAAGAAAGAGTTCCCTCGATTACAATCTGAACCAGAAAACTTAAAGTTGATGTTAGAATCAATAATCGATTTTATCAGACGTAATTCAATTGTGTGAAGTTATGGTGTTACAATCAGTGATTATATTAATCTACAAATGAAAAACAACACCAGTTTGAAAACTTGTGTTACAAATAACTTTCTAATTCTTATTAAGACTTTTTTTAGTTATTTTGATTGATCTGAACAAACATCATGCAATCCAAAAATCATATAATTCATTCATTCAATCCCAGTTATGCTTCAACTTTCTAAGCAACAACAGAAGAGTTTTAAAACTGTTTATGATGATTGAATTTCTAGTTAAGCCTCCTCATTAGCAACCATCTTTTTGCTAAGTTATTGTTTTACAGTACATCACTATGTGCTTGATATTTTTAGACTAAATTTTTGTTGTGATTCAATTTGCTAATTAAATTAGTTTCTATTTAATTTGTTATGTGAACGGCGTACAGGTTGGCTTCGCACTCAATAATACATAATTCGATCTAAAATGGTGGGATACCAATTCAATCTACTATGGACGTTTGATTTAGGACAGTCCGGTTGATTGGTTGTCGGTTTTTAATTGACCACCCACCATTGGTCGATAATTTTCGTATGCAATCGGGTGACTTATGACCTCCTATCTGCTGTCATGTTTATCTTAATGAGAACCCGTGTCCTTTCACCGCCGCGCTGCCGTCGTCGTTCTCGTAGTTTCGGCGATAAGACAGTGTTATCACCGCCCTACTTCGTGTGGTGTGTGTTTGTGTGTGTGTGTGGATCGCGGGTGGCAGGAAGATTAGTTCGTTAACTGCACGTAAGCGTTAGGAACAAGGCAGCGAACGAGGGATGGGGCGAACCGACCGGGAGTGAGTTAGGACGATCTGTTGACCCTGGCACTATAAATCGCAAGCAGGCAGGCGCTCGGGAACGGCTATGGCCATAATTTCCCCCAAAGCGCCCGAGACGTGCAGGGTTGCCAAAGGGCCAGCGTTCCCGGTATCAGCGCGCCGGTCGGCACGTATGGAATCAGTTATCAGCATACGAAGTGCGAAACACGGTCATGGCACACATACATTACCCGTGGCCGGCACACACATACACACACACATAAAAAGACACAGAAACATGCACGTCCAACGTGGTGGCAAGGATAACGCCGAGCAGGAGCTGGAGCTGAAGCTGGGAAAGAATAAAACAACGGAATGCGCAACGGGCGCTTGTCGCAAAGATAGCTCGGCAGGTCCCTGGCGAAAGATATCGCTGCCGGAGCCGTTGAGTTGTGCTCGTTCTTGGCGGTCGTCTCCGCCGGGGGCGACGTGCCTGCCTGATCCTTGCGCCACGTGACGATGGATAAGAGATAACAAAAAGAATAACACGCAAAAAAGGGCGACACCAATGCACGGCGCTTAAACAAAACCGGAGAAATCCGGAGTGCCGGAAAGTGATGCCACGGAGTGTGGGTATGTGTGTGCGAGTGTTTTTAGTGGAGTGAGGAATACACCGTGTTCCATAGGTGTCCGTGCTTGGGTGCCAACACGGCGTGAAATATTCCCGCTCCTGCCGAGCCAACGCGCCGTGATGGTGGTAAATAAATGCAGAGCACATTACGGCTGGCTGCCCGGTTCACAAGTGGTCATTTACGGCCGAGGGATGGCACGGGGTGCCACAAGGAAGCGGGGTGGGGAAAAGGTTAAGGAAAAGTGGGTCCATAAAACATCGTCTGCGAAGGCTGCGACGTTTGATGCGTCCAGTGTCGCTACTGTTGCGCCTGTGGAAGAGCACATTAGCCGATGGAAGCTCCCGTTTTTCCGCGACGGACGCTGGAGCCGGCGGGGCCAGTTGTCAGCAGGACACTGTTCGAGTCCTTCGAGAACCACCGTCGACCGAGGGTCTGAGTGGTCCTCCGTCCGACCGAGCGGTTTTTTTTCCCATCCAGCTCTTTTGCGTCCTGCTGTGACGTAGGATTCGTCTCTCGACGGCTGAAATCGGCCGGACCATCGGCACCGAGAGCCAGCCGCAAGGCATTTTAGTAACAACGGCGGCATTGTTGACCAGACACGTAGCGCTTTTGAATTTTTAATGCTTCATGCATCATGCGAAGGGAGTGAATTTGGAGTCCTCCCGATTGACGCTTTTATTAAAGCTACCTTTTGATGAATCTTTTAAAGGTGCTTGAAGCACGAGTTCATTTTGTGCGAGAACTTCTTACACTACTTTGCCAGCAAAGTTTTTCCTCTAGGACAATTAAGAGGGCTTCAGAATTTTAATGAATTCAGAACATTTTAGAAAACAAATATGTTTAGTAGTTATTGCACTTTATGAAAAGATATTTGTCAATAAAAAAACAGTAAGAAACACATTTGAGTTAACTAACTAAAGGAATGAAACTATAAAGGAATGGAACAAAATTCTAGAACACTGGGAAACTAATAATATAAATTAAAATTAATATGCATCAAACTTGCTCTATCTATCGACTTCTATCTTGCGATGAAACTCAGCTCGTAGCTTTCTAGCATTTAATTAATTTAGACATTTTTAAATTGTATACCTTTCTTTCTTTCCTATCTTTCATATTTGGTTTAATTTTTAAATTAATTGATAAAAGGCAAGTTCGAAATTTTTAACTTCCAATAAATCTATCACCAGAATTCACATACATTAGATGACCAGAATATATTTTTAGTACTATATCAAAAATTTGAGAATATTAAACGAGGATAGCTTAGCTTAATATGCATTTATTAAGTTTGCGTGTAAGAAATCTACACATTGGGGTTTTTAAACTATATTTAAATATCGTGATAAGTAATGAATTTTGACGTACTGATTATTAAAGCATTAATTATACATTTTGAAATAAATTTTCACATTCAAATCGCGTCTGTTTGGTATCAATCATGTAATCTGAGTAATAAAAAATCTGATTATGTTTAACGAAGATGGCATGAGCTTAATATGCATTTATTAAGTTTGTATGTAAGAAATCTACACAATGGGGTTTTTGAACTATATTTATATATCATGATAAGCCATGAAATTTGACAGGCTGATTATAAAAGCATTAATTATACAAATTTAAAATAAATTTTCACAAAGAAATCATGTCTGTTTGGTATTAATCATGTAATTTTTAAGCTCTACAGTAGTCTTCATCAAGGAGTGATCGGTAAAACAGCTGTCAAAAGACAATTGGTAAAAAAAGAATACGCTAAACGAATTTCCTCAATAATGCTTTTCGATAGTTCTCCCTTGTTCCGGTCGTTTAAGCGCGATGAAGAATGATCTCGGTGCTATATTTGACAGTTTTTTTTTTCAGTCTCCCTTTTCCTTATCGGCCATACCTTCCTACCACGGCACCAGCAATCGCCAAAGTAATGATAAATGAAAATAATCTTTCAACAACTGCGACCGTCAGCTGGGGGAAATTCATGAGCGTTAATGTACACGGGAACAAGACTTTTTATTTTACTTTCTTCTTTCTAGTTTGTATGATGAAGTGGAACCGTAAATTGCATTTGTTCTCGACTGCGAACCAAAGGTGGAAGCAAAAACCGAAAGGTGCTGAGAGTAAGAAAGGAGAGGTTCCTGTTGAAGGTTTTTTCTTTTTTCTGCACTTCCATTGCACTTACATCGGGCCGGTCGTACGGCAAACCCATCACCATTAAATAATATTATCCCCTTTAGCCCCGGGATCGAATGATTAACGGTGTCTCCCCGAAATGAATGGGATAAAATGGTTCCCCGCGTACTGGTGTGTTGCCCCGCAATGGCCGGAAGTCGTTCCGAAGTCGCCACACGGTCCAGAGACGAACCGTCAATCGGTCCCGAATGGAACTGGCACTTCCGGGGCCTGCCTTAAGCCGGCCCAATATCTTGGCGTTTTTTCTTTCCTTTTTCGAAAACGAAGGGTGGCGTCACACGAGCTAGCGCTATTTTCCTTTCAATTGAACTTGTTTCCGTTTCCGGTGCAGAGCCACCATCTCGACCGTATTGACTTTGGCAAGCTCGCGGATCGATCGAATTGGGAGGAAAAGTGCGGACTTCCATGATCCAACACGTGCTTTATTCGTTTTCGTCGTCGTCGTCGCCGGTGGCTGACTTTGGTCGAATATTAACTTTATTAAACTCTATTCATCAGCTCCAACACACGGGCGACAGTTTTCCGTGCTTTCGATTTGTTTTTGGTTGAAAATTCTCCACTTCCCTTTACGCCTTTCAAAAAGCGATAGTCTAAAGTGTGACTTCTTGAAAAATAAAACTAATCCACTCGGGATTCTTGTACAAATGCATCTGGTTGAATCCATTTTTCCTTTTGACGTTAAAGCTATTCCCCGGCAAACTTAACAACGTTCCAAATCGAGCGAAAGCTGTCCCTCTTTGTTGCCGAACTTCTCAACGCTGTACGCTTTTTAGTAGAAAATGTCGAAGTATCCGTCGCGTTGCCAAGGAAACTAGTGTTTTTCTTTTTGTGCTACACACTGCAACTAAGTAGCGACAAGCGTGGGATGGATCTGAAACTAAAACACACAAAAATCGTACGTACCTACACACGTGCTCGATATGTGAAAAAAGAAAAGTACAGCACCGAAAGGAAAGGAATGCTGGTACTTTATCTTCCCCAACTACCCAACACATGGCGCACCATAGTTTTGTTTTTTCGTTCCATTCTCTCGTGTAACGAACTTTTCCACCATACTGTGCGCTAATCCAGTGCCGACGGGAATTCGAGATGCGGTGGCGCAAGTCGCCCAATCGGCCGCCGGAGGGAATGCCCGCGGAGGTGGCGGTGATGTTGAGCAATTTTCGTACCCAGTTGGGGAAAGGCGATATTTTCCCATAGTTTTTCGGAAATTTTCACATGTGTTTCACAGGCGAACGTATGTTCCATGGCTCGCTGGGAGCGCTTGCCGACGGCGGGGGACGGGTGTCGGGAAAGGCGACGAAACCGAAGGATGTTAACGTACCCGGGGAAAAAAAGTACCCCGTACGTTCGTACGTATGAAGAATGAGAAGGTAATTAATCATCGAAAACGATATTCACTTATGGCCGCCCGCCGACGGAGCGCTGTGGAGTGGAGTTTTCTTCGCGCTGGCACGGTTAGAATAATGGGCCGAAGCCTTTCCTCGAGCACACATTGATTCCACCCGAGAGGGTATCGAAGTTTGCTCGGAGGGCATCCGTGCTACGCGAGATATCTGACACGGTTCTGCCCGAGACACGGAAGCTGGTACCGGAGGCCTTATTCGGATGGCGTTGGTTGGAGAACGTAGCGTTGCGCGGTGCAGTAATTAATCATTACACGTACGCGAGTCGAAAAATTATCGTACGCATGCGAGAGTAGGCGGTGGTTGGCGAAAGTAAACATACAAAAAGACACAAATGCTTGTTTCCAAACAAGAACAAACAAACGGGCGAAGAAAGGCAAAACCCTTCTCAACCGACGGAAGTGCATGAAAAATCTCGGAAATTTGACACCCTGCGCCTTTTAGGAAGGGGTGTCTTGACGAACCGGCGCGATTCCCCAGGCCGTGGGCAACTGATGAGGCACCGAAACAGGGCGCGCGGTGTTGGCGCTGAAAATGAGCGTGAAGATTTATGGCACTTTGGAATGTAATTTAATATTCATTTATTTAAATTCCACCACGCATCGGCTTGATGTTGGATAGCGTTGGTCCTGAGGGCAGGTGTAACCGGGCAGAGATACACCAGCACTACCGAGCTCCGATTGTGCTGATTTCATGTTGATTGTATTTATCCTTCCCGGCGAGCCATATCCTGACGGAGAGCTAGGCAAGGGACGTGCAACTGGTAAGGCTGTCCTCTTCCAGCGCTTTAGCCTCGCGACTTCCTGGTGCTGGGGCACTCGTTAATGATTTTGCTCAATTATTGCCACACGCCAAATGGAAATCGAATTGCAATCGAGCGGCGCAGAGGCATGGGTGGCGGCGGCCGAGCATCGAAATGTGACGCTCAACGTAATTAGAACACTGGCCTGAAGTTCATTCATAATTGATGATTGAGGCAACGGTTCGTTTAGGGAGAACATTGCGGAGATGATAATTTATATGTTTCTGTTCCTCGGAACATTTATGCTTCACACAGACAATGGAAGGTTGTTTGACGAAGGTCATGGGAGGGTTACATTCATGCCTACCCACGGTTGGCCTCTGACGTTTGTCAGATGCTACTGTATGTTTCGTTTATGATAGAGGTTGTATGTGTTATTTTACATGTTTGTTACACCTTACCTCTTACCTTTGTATACTTAGCCATCTTTTTTTCTTCATTTTATTTTTCAAATATTTTATTCTAATTGTACAAATTTATTAGATCCATACGATCTGTTTTCTACGTGAAACATAAAAAGGGTTTTATTTGATGTTGTAGCTGTTTCTTTCACAAAATTGAAATATTAGAAAAAACTTAGATTTTAAACAAATTAGTGAAATTTATCAATTGCTTATGCTTTGTAAATAAACAATTCCCGGTAAATCGGCATATTTTTTAAAGCAATTGTTCAGTATTAATGTTGCATTCGGCTTGACATAAGTTTATTGGATTTGTTTAAACTTATAACAAGTCTCCATTTTGTTTATTGTGAACATTTCGTAATTTTCAACTTTGTTTCAAACTTTCATTGAAATTTTGCCTAAGATTTCTTCAAATAAACTCCAGTGCCTTCAATTATGAATGAAACTGTCATTAGCTAAAAACAAAACAGTGCTTACTGAAAGTTACATGAAATGCAGCTTTTAAAACATCATAAGCATCGTGGTTAAAGCATTCACTTTGCACATTTCGCCCAAAAAGAGAACAATGTTCTCGTTGGGCTAATATAGCGCTGTCACCAGCAGTCAGCACACATGACCTGGCCGGGGCATTGAGCTGAGCTGAGAATAGTTATCTGGGAAAGGTTTGCTCTGGTTTCGTACGTGTACCACATATGGTTGTGGTCCATTTTTCTCTGACCAGCATAGACACTGCCAGCGGAGGATCATTTACTCAAACAGGAATAAAAAAACGTTGACCCAAAGACCTCTCGCCCAAGCTCGGCCCGGGATGACTTCTGACGGGCTAACTTCGCCGAACTGCCACGTTTCCGTAGGTCGTGCAGTCAGTTGCATGATTATTATCATCGCTCGGCTGAGTTGGACAATGGCGTATAGTCTTGCAGGAGCTCGCAACCATCCAGGAGAGCTTGAAAACCCTGCTCCAGGCGTTACCGGTTGTTCGTAATGTAGCAACCGCTTTGTAACGCATCCGCTCGCGTTTGCCCTGATTTCCCGTATTGCAAACGAACCTTATTTTATTAATGGTTTCGGTTTTTGCACTGCTCTCAATGCAAAGCGTTCCCCGAGTGGTTGGTACGCCCGATGGGATGTCCTCGTACGTCTTCCTTTTGTGCCCATCCTGGAGCCGGTAAGGAAAACGTTCCCACCAGTTAGGGGTGGGCCGCGATCGTGATGAAAGTCGCTAGCTGAACCGACATCACAATTGCACTCGGAATGGATCTGATTCGCTTAAATATCCTGCCACGGTATTTTGTGTGAGTTCGTGCTGGTAATTTCCCTGTTTTCGATTAGTACCATTGCTCGTTACAATTTTCCATTGCCATTGGAGGGGATCATGGACGCGTAGCAAAGACAAAAGGATTAACTTCTCATTCAGCGCATTCTCGGAAATCGTGAGCAGCCATGAGCATCCACGCCAAAATGGCTGCAAGAAAACTAACCCTTGGATGAGGATAAAATCGAAAAGGATTAGCTGATGGTACACCGAACACACTTTGGTGCTTGACCGGCACCGGCAGAAAGACAAGAGTTTCGACAAGAGAAGTGACCCCCCTTCAATGGCAACGAATGGTACGAAGCGCTTTAGTCCCAACTAGCATTCGTGGCTTACCATTCCCGTTTCAAGTTGACCACTATTGGCCGCAAATATTCTGAACGGTTATGAGTGAATGAATATTTTATATTGATTTCGACCACAGACTCCGACCGGAAGCAGTTTCAAACGGAAGGGTCTACTTCATGCGTTGGGGTAGTGGTTTTTAAATAGCGCTCGATAAACTGTTTGTTCTGCGTTTGTGATAGTTTCCATTGATGTTGATTATGACCCACATCTAGCACTTTTTTATTAATGTGGTTGTACTATGGGTAGAAACAACTATAACACTATACATTCTTCTTCTTGGCGTAACGACCTCTTGGTCATGCCTGCCCGTTAAGGGCTTACGAGACTTGTTTCCCTGTTGTACGTGGATAGTCAGTCCTCTCGTACAGGGGAGGGTCCGGTCTCGGTTGGGATTCGAACCCACGCCGTCGTGGTGGTGAGCGCTCATGGGCCGATTTTCTAACCGCCGCTACCGCTCGGCTGTCGCGGAATACTATACATTATTACTTATTTAATCCTTATACATTATTTTTTAAGCTGCTTTACATATCAAGATGCAATTTTAATACTACAATTATAAACTAACTTACCGATATTCGATGATGCGAACATTGTTCTTCGCTTTATTATCGCTAGTACAACTGGTTTTTTTACTCAAAAATACTTCATGCTTTTCAACATCACCACGAAAAACGCTATCGCACACCGTGTTGCCGAGATTCGAAATTGAAACAAATATGGTGACAACTTTATCGCGCAAAAGGGCACGCAAATGCTTGCCAAAACACGGCAGTGGTGAGAAAGTTTCCAGCGCTGTTCAACTGTGCGTTATCATTCGATCTTTTCCTTCCACCAGCTCGCTCCACCGTTTGATGTCTTGCGCTGTCTGCGCTGTTTTGCTTCGCCAGTTTTCTTTCGCAATGCTCCCTTTTGAGCGTGCCTTTTTAACCTCTAGACTGACCCCGGAAGATTGCGCTTCAGATAAAGCCATAAGATTTTAAGTTTAAAAATTACGACATTGGGGTTCGGACTCAACCCGTGGACTGCTTCGGCAAAAGGGGCATTGGGCTCCCGAACTTGCTAGTGGTTTGTTTTCGATGAACGAACGAAATTGAGAGTGCGCGAGTTTTGCCAAAGAAGCCATTACTTTAAAGCAAATGGAATCGTTTAAAGTTTTGCGGTAGCACTCTTATTTTTGTTTTATTTTCAGTTTTTTTGCTGCTCTAGTTAGAAAGAAAAGTGTCCATCGTTGGACAAAGTTTAGCTCTTTGGAAGGACCGTGGAAGGAGAAGTGAGTTGGGGTTGAACCGTTTGGGTTGGCCGCGCGGTTTGGCGGATTGTTTCTCGCACCCAAGTCCGGTCATTAATGTTACTGAAACGAATGGGGTAGCAATAAAAATTTGTTCCAATTCGTTAGTTACCAGAAGATCTGGTATGGCTGAATACAACTTGCAAACCGTCCGTTGCCTCTGGATGGGTTTGAACGGCATAAGTACGCAGTGGAAAATAGATAATAATGTTTACAAAAGAACAAACACTTACGAAAGGTTTTGTAAAGCATTTGATAATTATGGTGTATCATGAAACACTCAATACAAATTAAAATGTTCAATATAAAAGTGAGTATTGCTATACAGCAATATATTTGCCTACTGCGAGCTATTGTAATTTTGTTTGATGAAATAATTTTGAAGTGTTTATTGAACAACCAGAGAGTCTTGTATAAAGTTTCTCTTTTATTTTGTAAAAGTTTTCTTCGCACATCTGCTTCTTAACAATAAGGCCACTTATTTCTCAACCACTTTGCAGATTACGAACACCAACAGCTATCTTTTACACAAACCTAAGTTGTGACATAAATTTGTGCCAATTTTAAAGCCTGTCACTCTCGCCAATGCCAGCATACCCAGCTGTGCAGCATTCCGTTCGGCGTTCGAGCGGAAAAACTGTGAATCGTCACACTCAATAATTTTCCAACCCGATAGCGCACAACAACTCCTGCCATTGAAACGGTTGTGTCCAGGGGCGACCGAAGCATTCCTCAGTTGCTGCATTGCTCGGTTCGCTTTTTCCCGTTCTGTTTTCTTCTTCTCGCCTTTGTTCCGCAAGAAAGCCCCTCGTCGCAGATGGAAACGATGGTGTGAAATAAAGTTTTTATCTCTAACGAGCCTTACGTTGTGTCAATCCACCACCACCCAGACCAAAGACGAAGGTCTTAATCTTCAACTATTCGGCGCGCTTTCGCTACCGACATGTGCTGGCCTTGGCCGGAAGCGTTCGCTAAGGCGTTTCGCAATCGGAATCGGTGGTTTTTCCTACGGTGTTGGCCAAATTTTATCATCATCAGCATCGAGAGCACGAATGTGTTTATGTGGTGTGTGTGTCGATGTTGCGAAATATCGTCTACGAGATGGGTGTTCCTTTCCTGTTCCGGCGGCGTTTTGATCGACGCCAGTAAACACCGCATGGTAGAAGATAAAACGATATGCTCAGCAAATATTCAACGCTGGGGAAAGCGGTCCGTGCTGGAGGGACGGAAGGGAGGAACCCGTTACAGAGCAGGCCTACCCGGTGCCAAAAACTTTGTTGACCTTCTCGTGCACGAGGGTTCCCCGTGTCGAGGCCACATTCCTCGTAACCATGCTCGCTGGAATGTCGGTTGTTAGCTAGCTGGACGGTGCAGATCGGCGTTAGTCAGGCGAGCCGGAATGGGCAAGTCCTTGAAACAAATGTTTAACACCCGGAGCTTGGCACACGAACCAGCGAGCGTTCGAGGAATTTCGATCCGAATTCGCAACATGAACAAAGCATGCCGGACGTCGGCGAACGGGTTTAAACTGCATTAATATCCTTGAAATTCATCCTATTTCGGATAATACAATAACGTTGCGGGTAAGGGACAAGAATGATGTTTCTTATTTATCAAGCCGCAGCAGCCACTCCGGGTCATAGTGCGTGGGCCGAAAGTAATTGTTTGGCGAATATTGCTTTACTTTGAGTGACGCAATACTCATGTACAAGAAATATAAATGTGATCTTTAACAAAACGCTCACAATTTCATCCATTTTGATACAAATATGCGTTTTAACAATTTGAAATTTGTCAGGCTAGTTTTGTTTATATTGTCAGAATAACACTTGAATATATGTACTTGTTGCTCAAAATTATCTATAACAGTGTTTTAAAGGTAATAAAATTAAAATTGTGTTGTATCAACTCTTGACTAAATATTTTATAGACATTTGGCTATTCTTTTCCACGGTTTTTGCAACAGAAAAGAAAAGAGAAGAGAAGCTAAATTTCATGTGTTTCTCCTATTTTTTTTTAATAAGATGGACCATGCCGTATGTGTGTTTGTCCTGCTTATCACATTCATAGAAAGGAATCTCTACTGGGTAAAGTAAATATAGTGCAAATCCCGTAAACGACACCTTCGCACCTTTTCAGCAAATTGTCCTTGATGGAAAAGCTAGTGTTATAAACGCAAGCATATGTTCCTTTCATAATGAAAAGTTCTTATTTAATTAATACTGACTGTATCATAAACAATACTTATTAAAATGAAGTCAATTATGAAGTTGTATTTCATACTATACTCACAAATGTGGGCATCAGCATCTGCAAAAAAGTTGTCTTAATTGTTAATTCTTCCTACAATTTATTTTTCTTTTGCCGTTGGTAACTGTAAAATTTACTTGAAACACCCTGTATTAGTATTTGGATCCTGAATATGAATCAAACGAAAATATAGTGCATATATTTCTTTACAGTTGTACAGAAAGTCAAATTTTAAATTCCATAAACCAGAAAAATGATTAATAAATTATCAAAAAAGTGACCCAACACTTAATCGTCCTTTATACATCATTACAAACATTTTTATCAGTTTTTATTTAGTATAATGAAAAAATTAAAATATTCTTAGTTATAAAGAACTAGTCACAATTTAAAGGCTAGGCAATTAAAACTCATCATTGCATCAATCTTATTTATTATGCAACACGAATTGACAATCGCACCACCGGCAAGAGGAGGTCGAGGAATGCTAATTACTGTTTAACAAATTGCGCAGCTCCAAACTAGGACAGCTTGAAACCCCACTTCCGTCCGCACTTCGGATGGGGAACCACATCAAACATCATGTTTTAATGTACCACAACAACAACAAGGTCAGCGTGTATAAACTAGAGCGCTTGAGCGTGTTTTCGAATGGCCGCCACCGGTATGATTTTCAATTGACATTTCACCTCACCGTTTAACTTAGCGCCTGCCCGCCTAATGGCCGTCGAGTGAACGCAAACGCGACCCAGGAACTCGCGGCGGAACCCGATAATAACGCTGAAAGGCCACATAATTATAAAACAGATGAAAATGGATACGAAATCCATTAGACCGGGGTGTCATTTCGGAGGCAGAAACCCGCCCTGCTTTCCTCGTTCCTCCAGCAAAGATTGGATTCGTAACGACTGCACAACGACTGAAATTCATCGCCACTAGAAATTATCATTATTTTGCTTCATTAATAACCGTTTTCTCCCAAATGATGTCTGCGCGGGCTGACGAACGGTTTTTCATCCGAGCGGGATTCGCTCGGCGGGTCCACCCGTCACCTGTCACCCGTCAGACACCTGCGCCACACCCGCTCGGGTCCATATTTAGGTTGAAATGGAGTTTTGTTTAAATTTTTAGCCTAAAAAAAAACAACTACACCAACATCTGTATGTTCCCTACGAGCCTCCAACCGCCACTACCAACGATGAGAACCGGCCACAGCCAGCAGCCCGGTGGTGTATAAATTTAATTGATGTAAAATATTAGGATTCATTAAAATGTATGGCTTGTGCAAATTAATACAAACAAGCCCCCGGAGCAACAAGACAAATTTTGGTTTCGTAGAAACGTTACAATGCCAGCAAATTGGCATACTTTACGAGAACGAGGCTTGATCCCCCCCCCCCCCCCTCGGTTCGGTTGTTGGGGTTCGCTTTTGTCACTGCTTTGCCCCCGGTTGCTCGCCCTCTCCCCTCCCCCGGTCGGGAAATGCCCACGGTTGCGCTGGTAGGCGTGCTGTGGAGAGCGTGCTAAAGCATCGGCTCGGTTTCCCTTCCCTCGGCAAACGGGCGGATGAAGCAATCTCGGACTCCCGTTTGCCGTACTCCGGGACCGGCCGGGTGCCCACTTGCTCTGACAAAACCCCATAAAAGCCCTCGAGAAAGAGAAACAATTCTTCGAGAGCTTACTAAAGTCAACTACGGAAACTATGAAAACCATTTCACCGGACCGAAACCGAAGGCCGGCCGGAGTAGGTCCATCGGGAAGGTTGCCTTCCTAGCCGGCCTTCCTGTTTGAGGAAAGTGGGTGTATGTGTGTGTGTGTGTGGACATACGGTTGAATAACTTCGGACAATCTGTCGAGCACCCGTGCGGCCACAAATTTGTCGTCCCTTTTGGGTCCAAGGGTCCGGTTTTCCTTTCGGTGACGCAAGCGAAAGAAAGCAAGGGACCGAACGACGGCACGGTTCGCTTACAGGAATAAGTTGTGCGAAAACTACAAAAGGAAAAAGTTAAACATTATCGATCGGATTTGGCCATGCTTGCTGAGGTCGGATGAAGGAGCCACATACACACACACACACGCACACACACCGGACGGGATCGAAACTGGGCAGAACGTTAAGCGATACGTTTAGCAGCTCCCGAAAGTCCGAAAGTTGGGCTGTTCAGCAAGTAAGACGTTGGTTCGACTTCGGGCATGCTTTAAAATTCATTCGCCCCACACGGCCCTCCCCCGAGGGTCAGCCCGAGAGGGCTCTTCTTCTGCTCAATTGACTGCATCCACGACGGCGTGTCGTTCGGTTTCAAAAGAAACTGGGGACATTTAGCCCGGCCTGGCGATCACCAATCGAGGCGAGGTATCCCGGGGCCACTACCTGAAGTCGGCTCAAGGAGCGCTTTGTCGAAGAGCAAACTGACCCGTTCTGACCGGGTTTCGTGCGGGGGTTCAAATAATGTCCTTTTATGTGTGCCCCTCCATTCTTTCCACACACGCACACACATTCTCTCTCTTCCACGCGTCGAATTTTCGGCCAATGGCCACGAGCTTGCCATTTTATTTCTTTATTCATACGATTTCTTATCCTTTGTCCCCGCGCAGCCCTCCCCGGGGGGTGGTTGCTCATCGTTAGCTTCAAACGGTAGCTTTCGGATTTTCAAGCATCTGTTTATCAAACAGATTTTGCCGAAAATCCACTGTTCGTTCACAGGTTTATTGGTTTCAGGTGGTTTGGGATGTGACGCGGGACGATTTTGGGGCCCGAAATGTTTCGATTTATTCGTCCACAACAGTGCACCACGGGGTGACCGAGGTGGATAAAGTCAGCCGCGCGACGGGAAACCACTTGAGCTTGAAAACGGACGGATCCGTATCGTTTCGGAAGAGGCACGAGGGAGGGAAAAAAGCACGAAACGAAAAATCACATCTCCAATCTACGGCAGATAAACTTATGGAAGGTCCAGCCATGGCGCACGGGACGGGATTATGCAGGAATTTTTGTCCTTCCTTAAGTTGTCTAATCTTATGAAAAACATCCCGGCCCGGAATCGAGGCGGACCGGGAGGACCTCAACCGGCGTTACGTTAACGCATGATGGCCATCTGGGAGAAAAAGGAACGTTTTTTTTTTGGTCGCTCCGTTTTTTGATCATCAGCTTTTCTGAGCACTCCAGATGGTACTACTCTCGGTCGCACGTGTACGGAAAAGCATTCGTTTCTGATGACGAGCGGCGGCAGCTTATGGTCAGGGTCCGAACCGCCATTTGGTTTTCCATCCGGACGATAATTCAGTCACTCTGTGTTGAATATTTCACTCCTAACCTAACCTTCTCCCGGTTCGTGTCTCTCCGCGAGCCGAAAGAACTTAAGAAAATACAGATTATGTTCGAGTGGAACAATTTTCTTACTTATAATGTTCTTTTGTCGTGGTGTAACTATCAAATCTTGTCACTTCCGTTGAGTCAACAGCCACTTCACCACGAGCAACTTAAAGCAACTTTCGTTCGTAGTCGCTCTTCCATCTGCAGCATCCGTGAGGGACAATAAAATAGTGAAAGTAGTTCAACAATTTCCATCGGACTTCACTTCTGAATTCGCAAGTTCCCGCCCGGACAAGTCTGTCTTCGAGGGGCGCACGTCTGCAGTGTATTATTTCGCGTGTCGCAAAGATCCCGGTGAATACAAACAAGAATGAATGCGAGGTCGTCGTGTTTTATCTAGATTCTGTGCTGGCCCATTTTGCGCCCCAAAGTCCCAAATGGTGCTGGATTCATTTTTACTGCTGGAAAAGTATGAATATAAATAACTTCATTTTGACGAAATGGTGGTAAGCAAGCCGGTTTGGCCTTGGAGCATTTTTCCGGCTAGTTCACGAGTGGCACTCCATTGCCAGGTTTGGCCAACAGTTTCTTTGTCTCGAAACGGGTTTGAAGCAAATTTGACTGAGTTAAATTTATCGTCCGCAAGGCTCCCTCGCCTGCCGTAGCTGAAGATTTTTGTAAATATTTCCTAAACACTACCAACGCTTAGTTCATTTAAATAAACATCGCTGCTCGGGGTTAAAGATCAGCTCCCTCGTTCGTTGTATCGTAAATTTCCCCGATCTCTACAGGACCTCGTTCTTGTTTGGGCGAATTTACAGCTTGCTTTACTTCTAATTGGGACTTATGTTCGTACAACGGAGAGGGATGTGTTTTGATCGATCAGAGCGTAAGACAATGCACAATCGAGAGCATATTGAATCGTTCCTGGTTCGAGATAATCAGAGCTGATGGTGCAAGTTCTGAGAATAGAATTCCTTTTGTAAAGTTAACCCAGCCTGCATTCGTCGAATCCCGAAGGCATTCTACTGTCTTTTCCACTCCGGTTCCTCATCGCCGCAGCCAATATCCTCCAGTTTCCGGATGAGTCATAACAAAACATGCTGCATATCAAAACCAACAGCTTCCCGTCCTTCCGGTTGCCTTTGCCGTGCTCCAACAAATCCGCTCGTATTTCGTACTCGGGCAAAATATGGTAATTTCTATGATACTTTCCGATAATTTCCTCAACGGCAGACGCACGGGGAGGAGCCCACTGAAGGCTGGTCGGTAGTGGAAGTGATGGTCGTCTCGTTTTCCTGATTCATGTCACATCCACAAAAACACGTCAAGCAAACAATGCTCCACACTCACATACAGACGGACATACATTCTCTAACAGGCATGTGTCGATGGACCGTTGGAAATTGGGTCAATGCGGAAAAGCTGACGGTTGGGTTTGAGCAAGAGAGGAACAATTGAAGAGTTGCCTAGTGCTAGTTCCACTTGTCCTAGTCCTCTTGATAATTCCGTTCGGAAGGAATCTACTTCTGCCGGTTGTCTCAGTGAGACGGGCGGGGGTTTGCAGTAATAACATGTTGTTGGAATTATTATTCCCTCTTAAGAAATTATAAGGTAAAGAAAACCTCTGTGCACAAGTTACGTTACAAGTCATCGATTTCAAAGATCGAAGTGATATTAATAAAACAAAGCTCCAGTTATATAAATCCTTTGCACTTGATAGCATTTTCGCTAGAGCAAACCGGTAGCTCGAGGCGATTTCGATCAAATTACAATGGTATTTGAATTTATCCGTTTCATTTTACAATGGTTTTAAGCCGAATTGAAGACATTCTTCGGATTGCTTAGTCGTTGCCTCTTATCTTTCCTCTAGCCTCTAACCCACCCATGATTGAACTGTAACGTAACGCATCTGAACTCATCAGCTTTTGTATCGTGCTCTTCTGGTTTTATCTCCTGATTTCAATTTGGCCCTATCTAACAACTTTCTTAATTATAATGAATGTAAATATGAAAATTGCTGCTTGTAGTAAAAGTTATTTTATAAAACTACTTAGAAAGGTACAAATTTGAAATTGAGTATTGAAGAAAATTTGAAAGTTTTACGGCAGCGATTGTGAACAACCAAACAAACGACATTTAGCAGTTTGTGGTAACATGTTTATTTTCCCAAATTTCCTGCTTTTGTGCGGTTTGAAATGCGCAAACAAAAATTAATCGGAAAATCATTTAAAAAAATAATGATAACAGGCACAAGTTAGATGTAAAGTTTACATTGATACATTTTTATTGTTGTTACTGTGTATTTATCTAGCAAATCCACAATTACCCTTTTAATGTGCATGTGCTCATCAAGAGACAAATCTAGTGTGTTAAAGACAAGCTCAGGTGTGTTAACGACAGATGTTGTGTTTTGTTTCTCAGCCAATGAACTATAAAAGTTAATTTGGTTTCTCCATGCTTATACCAACTTAGCGAGCTTTGAATTTAAAATTTGAAATTTCGATGCATTGATGCATTTGCAGAATGCATTTGGCCCTTCATCGAGTGTTGAAATGTCGAAAAACGTGGCAAAAAATTTGTTTTTACAAAACTGATATAACCATCCTTGGAATTGGAACCAGCAATTTGCTTGGTAAATGCATAGAAGCAAACGTAAGCAACGTTGACTAAACATATTTTGAGATTTAATGTCCGACATTTTACAGGAAGATCACAGACTGCTGAAGAAAGCCGCATTAAAATTATAAAATCCTCTCATAAGTTCTGCATTGTAACTGAATAAATATAGCACACATCTGTATAAACCAGCCCAAAATAACTCATGCGAAAAGATAATAACATAAAATCCGCTGCATACCGTTCTGAAGCCGCTCGAATGCCAAGGGTTAAAACTGAACATCACTGATCCGGTAAAAACAAACAGAGCATGCATACAATAATGTCTAATGAATGATAAAAAATAAATACTAAGTAAAAGGCATATTTTTGCAAGGCCTTTCATGTTACGAAAGAAAAACAATCAGATTCCTGAAACGGCTAAGCATTTAGTCCCCCGTCGGCAGACGTATGCAGAAGCGGATCAATCCGTTCGGGGGCCCCAAGCGGTTGGATAAACGGGGCCCTCCAAACATTTCCATTGCTATAAATGTTTCTATACCTGTGGCCAAAATTGAACTTATTTTTTACAACAGCTTGCAATCCTTTATACAGATTTTCAGCATGTAATCTCCACGATTTTTGATAGGTATAAATTCTACACATCTTTTCGTTATTATCCATAACTTCGTCACATATCTTATAGTAAATATTAATTCAAAGCATCTAAAATAAATAAACAAATTCAACAATATAATGTGATAGGTAACTTACAATTCCTTTCACACAATTTGCTTGTTTCATGAAATCAGATGTTAGATCTTCATTATCTGAAAATAATTACTCTGAATTAAGCAATCTGAACAAGTTAATAAAATTCCTTTCGTTCTGTTAATTATGGCCTCCACATCCTAAATCAGACAGACCTATTGAAAACTAATCATTTTATTATTTTTCTGCGATAAATGTCATGTTTTTCTTTTTTTAAGTTAATGCAAATGTAGATTACTGTTCATAGATGTTTTTTTATGTGTGCTAAATCACAACAGGGGTTTTTAAATCCCTCTCAAATTATCAAATCATGTTATCAATTTTAAAACCGATGACGAAAACAATTTAACAGGGTAACAATGCAGACTTTTGCTGATGGACCGTGAATTGAGAGCATTTTAAGTCAAACGGTCATTATTAGATGATTTTTTTTAGATGATAAAATCGGTTACTCTAGCGATCTGGGGGTTTCATCACGGGGCCCCCTTAAACTCGGGGCCCCCCGCGGCCGCTCAGTCCGCTCATAGGTAGATCCGCCTCTGGACGTATGGTTTAATTTACTTACGCTCTGAACCTACGCTTCTCCAGGGAAGAATAACTGTTGCGTACGAAATAATTTCTCCGAATAATATTCCCCAACACACATGGCGGACGGACTACCGACGATCGACGCACGAGTCAGCAGATCTCAGAAAAGGGCCCCCGCAGTCCGCAGTTCGTGTGGTAACGAACGGAAATCAAACGTGATGAGTGCGAGAAAATGGGAAAATTATAATTGTTAATGGAGCGCTCGCCGGTTTTCTTGAGCGTTCCGTCGTCGGCAGCCATCCTTCACGCTCGTGCTCCCGTCGTGGCATTTACAACGTAGGTACGATCCACGGTTGGTCGAAAGGGGGGGAGGAAAATGCGTGTGCGGGTGGAAAATTGGCAGAAACTTTATGAATATTGACTACCGCCAACGATATTGTTTTCGTAGACGTAGTTATTCAAATACTGCTTACCAATGATGCAAACAAGATCCGCTCCGAAGAGTTGGGGGGTCGGTTCGGAAACTGTTCACCGCTTGTTGCCTTGGAGCTGACTGAAAGCAGGGCACCGTCGCGGCACCGGAGTGTTGATTGCGATCCAATTAAACAAGTCATACCATTAACGAACCGGTGAGGCGCGTGAGCGTGATGTAGTTTTCTCCAAAACGCGCTCGAGACCATCATTAGTGAAGTTTTGCCCGAAAGGACAAATAACGAGCACGGGTTTTTCGGGGAGGTCTCGCCCCGTCGAGGTACGCCGGTCCTCGGGATAGGTATTTCAGAGATAATGCCTGGCTTGCGTTGGAAGGAATGTCTGTTTGTTTCCAGATCGTTAAAAGAACAACGGGCGGAACCGGCCGGGACACGAGGACCTATCGGTGAGAGCCCCGCCCGATTGGAATGCTTCGAACGCTCTATTTGGCACCGTGAAATGACAGCTCGATGGACAAAGAGGGGGGAGGAGGCTTCGGTGGAGCGATTGTGCAGAATCTGTGCAGCAAGAAAAGCTAACAACTGACAGGGAATAAGTTTTTCCCGCCGGGTGGTAAACAATTCCAAGCATCCGAGCATCCGAGCTGGCGTTCACAACGAACCGGTTTGGTATATCTTCTTCCAAGTTGGAACCTCAGACCTCGTATACGGTGAAGCTTTTCGGATCGTGCAGGGTGCGTCTTACGTAAGACTTAACCTTCCGTTTAGCATCTCAATCTGCAGTGCCTTGATTGTGCTCGTTGTGATTGTTTACCTGCGACCTGCCTTTGTTGCATCCTTTGGCGTCCTATCCTTTCTCCCTACCCTCTCCCTCTCCTCCCCACTCATGATTGCACTCCTGTAAGTCCTGATGGGTGTCGCTGGCGGCTGTCGGTATCATCACTTACGCGCAAACCGTCCCGTTTCGTCACCCTCCTCCTCCCAGAAGGTGCAGCTTCTCGCGCACGCCAAACACCAACCGGAGATGCCCGTGTCCCCGGTGGCGCCCGGGCAACACCTAATCACAAGCAAAACATGGCACTTTCGCTGTCCCTCCGCGGGATCACGGAACGCAGCGGAAAGCGTCGGGGCGCATTTGGAGGACGGCGAAAAAAGGCGTTGGATGCTTTACGGTCCCCCGAGGTGATGTTGTCGGTTAAAGATAGTCGGCCGCGTGAGCAAGCGGGCGAACGAGATGAAGAAATAGAGCGAGAGGGAGAGGCTCGGGCCGGATGGCAAGGTTGAGCTTTAAAAAGGACATGAATCCCTGCCGGGGTTCAGCTGTCACCTGTCGCATCGCCGTCACAGCAGTCCGTCTTTGGTGCGATGGGTCGCACAAGCGGAAAAGTTTCCCTACCAGCCGTACCAAGAACTCGACGACGACTGGGCCACTCGCTGGGATTTGCTTTTCTTAGAAATTTACTTTTAAATGGAGGAAAAATATTGTAGAAGCTCCACAATATCATACACTTGCGTAAGAGCAATCGGTATGACAAACTTTTTCTTTGCTCAATCATTTAAAATTGAATGTAAAATGTTACTGACATATAGTTTTACGATTCGTTTTACACTAAATAAATAATGGATGCTTTGTTTTGTTTTATTTCGAATATTTATTCGGTTCATAAGCATATTGAGTGCTGGTTCATAAGTTTTCCAACCAGTGTGTTGTTACTTACTAACTAACAACGAAGAGGTTAGCACTTCATGAAGCAACTTTAATAAAGTAAACTCATTTCGTTCCTTTGCCAAAACAGTTAGTTTAGTTTCATAACTTTAATTATATAAGCTGAAACCGCGTTAAGCTAGTTCTAAATTAGGTAGAAACGTCATATTACTTTTATATGTAAATTAAAGGTCATTGGAATAAAAATGCAAATTTCTCTACGGTCGCACTGGTCTTAGTTTTGCGCTGTATTGTCGCTTGTATTTTATGCTGTATTATTGATTTCTAATAACTAGAATGAGTGGTAATTTTATATTAACGATCGTAGAAAGGAAATATTGTATACATTCACTTCGTGGCGGTGACAAGACAAGTGTATGGGTTTGATAATTGTTTAATAAGCTACCTTCCTCTCCTAAACTTCCGTTTTCAAGGAAAATCTTTTTGTAAATCCAAAATAAATGAGAGATTCATTGTATGCATGATAATGTTTGCACCATTCAGTGATGCAGAGATTTAAAAAAAAATGGTAATATTTTTTGCAGTCTTGATCGATGCAATAAATTTAATGCGTTTTCAATTGGTATATTGCATTACTGAGCCACCATACCGAGTAGTACAACCAAGTGTGAGTACCGATCGAGGTATGACATGGAGCCCCATGTCATTAGAATATAACATTCGGTCTCGGGCCGTACCATATATGCAACAACATACTTACTGAAAACCCCGCTGTTGACGTCCTAATGACTCTTCTAGGGTTTAACATCGTCATTTCATGTTTGTACGGTGTGTAATTTCAAGTGTTTCTAGTCTACAGTCTACTGGTCCACTTCTGGACTGAAGAGTCTAGCAGTTTGATGTGTCTTATAGCAATCTTTCGTGGTTTATTTTAATTGTAATAAATTGTACTCTCTTCTTTACTTTCAGGTAAGTCATTCCCATCCTCATTAATGGAGACATGTGAGTACACAAATCGCCGGATGGATAGCAAACCCTTCTGTAGCTGTTTCAGCTACTAGTTTCTCGTACTGTTTTAATGATATCAACTCGCCGCACTTGTGACAGCATTCTCTAATTATTTTACGGGCATGTTGAAAGTTTGCATCATTATACGAACGACCGTGAATTATGACAGCGTCGCACCACTGATTACTGCAGCGATCCTTCACGCTGGCACGGTAAATAAAATAAGATGTTGCAATACTCTCGTAGCATCTAAGGTGTATTTGTACAGAAGTTTTCGATTCCACTATAAGCATTCAGAAAGCTGGTTCGTCAAAAATTGACATACTTGTCGATTGTATTACACATTATAGCATATGATTTTATAAGCTGTGTCTTGTTCTCAATGTTGAGTGAATCAGCAATGTGATGAAATTAAAAAAAAAAATTAAAATAGAACTCTTCTTTTGATGTGAAACAACCATACACAGTGTTTTCACTTGTGTTTGTTAATTCACTCAACATTCTTTTAATACTAACTGACGACTTTACATCTTGTATGGCGAATAATTTCCAATCTTTGACTTGTTGGCCCGGTGTGTGTTCGTTTCTAGTCCATGTTGTTGGATGCCATCGAGCGCGTGGATGGCAAAAAGGGCAAAGTTTTCCCCGCACTAGCAAAAGCATCGCAAACAAACGCCACCGTTTCCAGCGTAATCCTACCTTGCTTTCGCAAATGAGGCTTAGTGCGTGTTCACGCAGCATAAATGGCGCCACCATTTGGGTGGCCTGTACGTCGCCTGTAAGTACTACACGCGTAGTACACGCGGCCATTCGCATTCTTTCCGCTCCGGTGGGCGCGCGTGGGCCCATTTTTACGGCTGTGCGCTGGAGCTTTCCGAGGGCACGCCACGACGCTATCAGTTTCGTGGATTACCATAATGCTTCCACTTTGTTCTTCGGTTTGACCCACACCTCCAGCAGCGGTCAGGCAGGGCAAAAGCGAAGGAGAAAAGGAACACTTGTCGTCCGAACTCCGCGACAACGATTCGCGAAAAAATACAGAGTGTGAAAGAGACATGCCTGTGAGCGCCATTTCCAGGCGCCGGGAAAATCAATTTTCCTTCCCATGGTGATGAGAAGAGGAGCAAAAGAAAAAAATGGCACGCGAAAGTGTCCGTTTGAGTTAATTGAAAGAAAACATCGCTGCCTAAGGACACTCGCGGATGGTGCGTTACATTGAACTTGGGGACCATAATGCTGTTTTTCCCCGTGTTTCCACAGATCCGAGAATCAGTTGATATGAAGCGAACGTTATTGAGCCTCTCAGGCGTTGGTATGAGTTCCCCTGCCGTTCGCTGCTTTTACTTCCTCCGTTCGAGAGGGTGCATAAATCAGCGCCGGTTGAGTTTTCCCTCTTCTCTTCTCCCAACGATCGATTTCTAAAAGGAATCAATAGCAGCAATCGGAAAAACCGGATACCGATCCAAGCGATCCAGCGGCAGCCGGATGTGGCGAAGACATTTCCATAAATTTAGAGCTTCTTCTGCCGACGGCAACGGCAACGACGACGCTAACGGCCGCACGCACGTGTTAGACACACTCATATTAGCGTGCTTATGATGCTCGAAAACGCCCCCCGCACCCCCCGGCCCGCCCCTAAAAACATACACTCGAATCGGAGACTGGAAAAGGCCCGGCGCACCCCACGAATGCTCGATCGAAGAAAATTTATTGGCAACGATTTCAATAATTTTGCTCTTGCCACCAAACAACAAGCAAACAACTTAACTCCTTCGTGGGCTGTAACCTGGGCATCCTTCAAGACACATCCCGCTTCTCTCTCCCCCCCCCCCCCCCCCCTCCCACCTCACACTCAGCGACAACGTTCTCGAACATCACTTACGAGGCGCGCGAGCTGCGCTAGAACGAAAAGAAAATGTGGCGATGGAAAACGATTTGACCGATTTCTAGCGTTGGGGCGGGAGGCGGGGTTAAAGAAAAGCGACAGTTTTTCTCCTTCGCCAACCCGACTTGGTGTGTGCTGAGCTGTGACGGCGTAAGTACCCGTCGACCGGGAGAGCATCCGGGACCCGGGCAGCACCTTTGCGGCGCGGAAATGCGGATAGGAAATATTTATTACGTTTTGCCATTAACTTAATTGATGTTATGAGATTTATATGGGTTTTTTATTGGACAGCGGACTAGCCACTTTCGATTTCTCCTGCTAGTGGGAACAAGGAAAGATGCCGGGAGAGTGAGAGAGGTGGACGGGGGGGGGAGGTTCGCTTCACTTGAGCGATCCTAAACCCACGCTGTCTTCAAAAAGGATCTATTGCTGCTATAGGACGGATCGAAAGGGATGACGGCCCTCGGCGACGACGTTTTTCAGCAGAAAAATTCCCAAACAATCCGATTTCGGCGAACAGCTTCTCTATGTTGCTTTCGAATGTGTGTTTGAGTTCTCCCCCCAAAATTGGATGCGTTAATAAAAAATGGTGGATTGTGCAAGCTATCGCTGACCCCAAAGCGAAACCCCGCTACAAGATCTTTAAGGAGTGTGAAACGATCGTTAGAAAGCGACGGGAGAGCCCTTCAAATATTTGACAAATGAATAATTTATGACATTTGGTAACGGTTACGTGCGAAAGTGTTTCGGTAAAGCACACTTTTTGCAGGGATGCCTACCATCCGGGTTGGACCCTCGGCTTGATCCAGCACGTTCAGCTGGGGGCCGATGCTCTGACCCTCTGCCGGTGATTTATTTCTGAGCACTGACTTGGGCGAAAGGAAGGAAGCGAAGCGATGGGCCCAAACTTGTGCCACCCTCCAACAGCGTCCTTGAAAACGGCACCAGTTCACTTCACCCACGGCGCGGGCAGATGTGTGAAAATGGCCGGATTGAAACCGCTCCTTCTTCCTCCCATCGAGCGGAGGGGAGGAAGATGGGGCGGTTAGAAACTTATCCCAACCGAAAAAAGAACCCTAAGGGTTAGTAAAGACGCCCCACATGCCACTTGCGTTCAGGAAAACGCACGATGGGTTCCTATTTTCGTTTTATTTGAAGAGCGGTTGATAGCTTAATGTACCGGTGCTGGTACAAGCAGTCGATCCCATTCCTGGAACGGTTGGGGAAGGAGGGGGGAGGGAGGGGGAAAGAAACCCGGAAGTGAACGAAACAGCCCACCAACTCCTGGGGCCGTAAACTAACGGTGGAGATTTATGACGATGGAAATGATTGGAATGGATGGATCGGTTGGCCCATGAAGCTGCGGCATCGCCAGTGAACTGCGATATGGAGATAGGATGAGATTGCTGGTTATCTTATATTTATTTTAGCAGCCGAATTTTTCCACCAACACCTCTACAAGGGGCTGACAAGGGTTTTTCCACCGAAAACCCGTAGCAAGGGAGCGGATGGTAGCGAGAAGTGAGGACGATCCATTCGTTTTTATTAAGACTCTATTATTGGTTTCGGTAAGAAATTGCATCAGGCCTAATAGACGTCCATTTATCTCTTGTAGCTAACGTTTGACGTAGGTTTCAGCTTCCTTTCGGCGGTTGGAAAAATCAAAGTGTTGTGAGCACAGACACAAAATATTTGAACATACATTTACCCTTGCTGTTGAAGCAGGTTGAGGTTTCCTGTTTTCTTATGCCAATAGTTTGCTTTACTCTTCGATATTTTTGCTATGGTGTCGAGTTTTGATGATGTACAACTTTTTTGTTGACAACCGTTGGATGTTCTTTTACGAAAAACGAACCCCTTTAATGCTGTTGTTGGCTTAGTAATCGTCAATTTGAGTATCTGAAACATATTAATATTTTAAAAAGGAATACTAGCTAATTTTTTTAATCGCATTTTGACACTTTCATGTGACGCTTATCTTGTAAGTAACATCATACCAATAGAAAAATAGTCACACTTACAAGAATAGTAGAAACTCCAGTTATAGTAGGTCGAATTAAATCAGAAGTTAGTTTATAAAATATTATACAAATGACTGTGGATTGATCTACGCGTGGTATTTTAATTGTACAATGTTTATAAAGTATAATTATACAGCTTTAACAAGTAATTCGTTTACTTTGTTTAAATGCACACCGTTTCTAAGCTTTTTTTAGGACTAGTCGAAATGTTCATGTTTCGAAAACTTGTTAAACCAATGCATTTGGATGTTTCGAGTTCACGGCAAATGCTAGTAACCGAGAGTTAACGAGTGAATTAACCAACAGCTTTTTAAACATTTGAAAAACCATGCAGGTTTTATTGTTTTGTATTCTTTACAAATAGATTTTTCTTACTGTTTGATCATTAATCTTTTGTTTTTGTGTACTTTTCAAAAATCAAACTTGAAAACCGTCACGACGACGACTTCAGTGTTCAAGCAATAAGGGGTTAATAAAACGATTAACTGGATATGTGTGATGCACAAAATTTAATTAATCAACAACTTGAATCCATGAATAGCGAAAATGTAAAGGAATCCTACTTGTGCTTATTTGGTAATTTGATGGGCAATATAAAAATCACGTTAGATATAATCCGCATTTATCGAGAATCACTTATTCCGGTTTTAACTTAAAATAGATGAGGGAACATAAAGTCGATCGGTCGGTTGTTCGCGATACAATCAAACAGTTCAGATGATTGATAAAACCATTCAAGATACTGCTGTTCGTTGCCTAGCGTTTCCTTTTATCGTACCAAACAGCTGCAGTCACGGTTGCCGATTCCAAATCCGATTTCGTTCTTCATCCTCCCGCGATAAGAATCGTTTCACTAAATGCTTCGAAACGAAAGTGAAATCCCGTTTTACGATTATCTTGCACTTCTCGCTGAAGATAAACAATTTAATGGCACTGCGTCGTAAGATGTTCGTACATTTGCACGCCCAATAATCCCACCAGGGGCCACCATCCATCGACGGTTCAATGAAGGTTGGCTCCCATGCGATTCGTCATCCGGTGCGGGCGAGCTGCACTGCTTTTTTTTATCATTTTATTTGTTTACTTCAATCCAATCAAACCATTACGCGCGTTGATGGGTTTTGGTGTCCGGTGACCAACGGCCCCCCACTCATTTCCCAACGCATGCCGTCCCTTGTCTTTCCCCGGAGTGGTCTCCCGCGTTTGAAAGATATCTTATTTTTTCCACTGCTGTTCTCTCCTCGTTGCTCATCCAACCGTTCCCGGGATCCTGTCCATCGCCCTTGCGTCACTTTCCGATCGTTTGATGATCGCTATTTTATGACAACTTCTTCACGCTCAAACGAGCAACTTGAGCTGACGCAAACACCAAAGCACGGACCGAGCCGGGGCATCCTCTCCGGGAACATACACCATCGAGCACGCGAAATGCCTCCGGTGGGAGGCCACGGAAAGTGGACGCGGAGCGGCACAGGGAAAAAACCATCTGGTACTTCATCTCCGGAGGGCTCTCCTGGGGGCGGACGGGCCGAACTCCGAGCCGGGAACAAAAGACAGCCCCATCCGCTCGCCGCGACCGTGAGGAGGTAGCGGTGAATGAGTGGAAAAATGAAAATCGGAAAGGGAAAAGAAAAACACTTCACACCGTTTCACCCGGGAAAAAAGTTTTCCATTCTAACGATTTTGCGTGGGAGGGAAAGCAGGGGACGGCGATGATGGTGACAAAAACGTCATTACATCTCCAGGCCCATGCAATGGTGTCGCTTTTCCGGCAAGGGCGGAACGGTATTTTTTTTCTCCCTCTCATCGGTTGCGTTCCGGTTTTGGCCATCGCTAAAATTATGCCGTAGCGGGCGAATTATGACGACACATAAGCGCATTATGATTATGATGATCGTAATAATGTAATATCTTCTCGTTTTACACACGGCCACCCTCCCCCACCCATCTGCCATTGTTTGCTCTGGGCGTTGGAAGACAAGAGGGCGTTTGCTCAGCCTGTGTTTTCCCGGGCAAGAAAACGTGGCGAAGAAAGCGTGGCTCCAGGCTGGACCGAGCTGGGCGGACGGTTTCGGTTCGGAGAAAAGTGTCCTCGTTAGGTGCGTAAAGCGCGTCGCATCATTCGCACCGTGGGTGCGAGACGCTGACGCTCGTTACTACTTATTAGCGCTCGGGGTGTTGAGTTAAGCAATGTGCTGTTGAACATCCTTAGTCCATTGTCCGTTCCGGCAGGACCACGGCACACTCTCTTTCTCGCACTTTATTACGCCGATTCTCTCACATTACTCAACCAGCCACGTTTCGCCGAGCTGAAGCTCCTTCGCACGAACCGCCATAACAAAGTTTAAGGGCAAGGATTGGCGCTTGGGTCGGACTCTGAGCAGATCGGACCGGAAAGATAGTCAGTAACTATTTTAGTTTTTACATGGTGATAAGAATCGCTCACCGAACGGTGTTTATTGATTCACTTCCTTTCGCCCAACATGCAACATCATTCTGGAAATCCTTTATTGAATTCATCAGAGAATAACGCGGAACGAAAGTCCTTTGCTTCATTAAATGGCCATTGGCACAAAGTTCAAAGTAAGAAAGAAACCTTGTTAAAATCAAGAGTTGTCGATGAATATATTCTGAAACATGATGACGATGAGATGAACAATGAAACAATATTTTTATGTTCAAATGTACTAATGAAAGAAACAGCAATTTAAAGCATACAACAACTCAAAAGATTTGATAAATAAACAATTATATAACAACACATACAAGTATATTAAAACATATAACAATTATGTCTGCGGTATTTGACACACCGTAGAATGAAAACAAGCACTTTTGCATTTTATTCCAAAACGGTTTGATAGAGAGATATTCAATAATTTTTTCATCAAAAATGTCGTTTTCAAAAATGACGGATTGATATTAGAAAGTCAATGGAAAATCAATAGGAACTCATAAGAATTTCTTCCAGAGATACTCCTAAAATTAAGTTTAAAATCTACTGTAGTTCATTTTGAATTGATACGTTTGTTTGTTATTGAATATCTGCCCAACTGACCCTGTTTTAGGGGTCGGATATTCTTTAATAATTTGGCAACAATTTGTTTTGTGTTAAATTATGACGTCAATCAGGACCATCAGTAAAATTTTACAACACTCGACTACAACACAATATAATCGCCTTCGAAAGAGGGTTAGGTTCTGTTTCCCGCGCCAAAAAGCTCTTCAACATCGTTCCCCCATGCTCAAGCTAAGCGCTTCTTCGTGGTTCGTGAAGTTGAGCAACGCAAATAAGTGGCATTAAGGCAAAAACAGTAGCCACTAGTAATTCGCGTGGAGCGAGCAAAAACGAGCAATAGCTTGCGCTGGAGGGACAATTCGTGTCAAGACGATGTCCCATGTGGCTTTGTGAAAGTGTTGGAAAATTAAAGAATGAACGGATGAAACTTGAATGAATGAAGAGCCCTCTTCATGCGCAAACGAACGGAGCGGGCAAAATAAAAATGTATAAACCCAGAAAGGAAACAAATACGGGAGCCCTGGACCTTTCGAAACCTGCCACCCGACAAAAGACAATAAGCGTGAATGACGTTTACTAATTACATTTGCTCACCGTCGCCGGCGTCTTGGATTTTTCCGCTTCCTCTGAAGGGCGCATCCGCTGATTCGGGTGGGGAAACTCGGTCTTCGCAACAACTAGCGCAACACTGACGGCCACCCGCTGCGTGGACAATGATTCCGGCAGGGATTTTCGCTGAAAGCAAACCACAACCACGGTCCACGGTCATCGGCGAGTTTTCCGTCGGTCGGCGAGTTTTCCGTTCTTTTCCCAGCGGAGTAACTACATTGCACCGATAAGACGAAATTGAGATATGCGGTGGGGAGTTTGGGTGGCAGTTTTGCTTCGTGACGAGCAGTAGTCAAGAAAAGTGCTACCTACAACGGAGAAGGGAAGGAAGGATGAAACATTTTTGTGACACTATTTGTGCTTTACATGAAAGCAACTTGGTTTCCCACGGATGTCGACTGTTTTTGTTTGGTTTTTCCTTGTTTGTTTGATTTTGTTTATGTTTATTGTTACGTTACAGGATGACAAAAAGATATGATATAGTATAATGTCTAAAATAAACATGTTATAGGAACGGTTGGTCATAATAATTTAAACGATTTTGTACCATCTGGGTATTCTCAGTGTTTTTTTAAGAATACTTAAAATATTATGTTATTGTTTAGAACATAAAGCGCTAGGATAAACCATGATTCGATAAGCATTGACTAATACTTTGCTTAGTTAACATTAGTGACGAAATGAAATTGCGTTTGTATAAAAATACACTCGATGATTATTTTAAAACTAAATATAAAAAAAGCATACATTTCGAGCATTGCGATCGATCGACACAGTCGCATGACGTCATAGCCGATAAAAGGGCAACCGAAGCTCATCATAACGTCAGCTACAGACAGCGCCAGCGATAGTTTCCCGGGCAGGGGCCATATGGTTCTATTGCTTGCGACTATTTGCTGAAAAACACAGCCACAAACCGGATGGTGGCGCTTTTGTTGGCAGGAATAATAAAAATCTCACGATTTATGAAGCACTTTTTCGAGCGAACTTAGAAACTGGCGAAGCTCATTTCGGCTCCGCTCTTCGAGGTTGATGGATGATAATGGTTTCCGGTTCATTCGGCGCCCGCTGAAGAATGCCTTCGACGATGAGATGGCTCTTTTTGAGGCTCAGTTCCACCGATTCCCCTTCCTGGCGGGTAGATTAGGGATGGACAAATTGAACGCACAACACATAGGAACGTTATATTGGTCTGTGCGCGTACGTATGTGTATATGCGTGAGGCAAGAAATGTGATTGACTAGAAGATGATCGAGAAATTGGAAACTGTCTGCCTTTGGAGGAGACAAACTGGAGCGGGTTGACAACTGGATCAAAATTAATAGCCTTTGTTTTTGTTTTGCTGGTTGATGAAGCTCAAAGTTCAATGACATGGTTTTTATGTTTGATTGAAACATTTTGCATGACTTGAGGAAAATTATCCCTCCAGCATCCATAAAGTTGTATTAAATATCTTTTTATAATATTCTTGCGTTGTTTAATTTATTACTCATCTAACAAGAATCTAAAAAAAAAAAATCAGGAAATTGGTCAGATAATACATTTTTTAAATGTAGATAAGAAATTATCTGCTTAAATTAACAAAAGTAGCAACATGAAAAAATATATATTTTAGTAATTTTCACCCAAACTCAAACTCTAGAACTGCCATATTAAAGAACTGCGGCACTATTTTTTACCCATTTGTTGCAGATCCTCTTAAAACGATAATTTCCCATTATACGTGACAAGAATGTCCGAATGAACGCAGGGAGCGCCTTAGCCGATTCGATGCGTATCCGAAGTCAATACAAAGTAACGGGAAAAAAGGATTGAAAATCCAGATTTTTTCGTTCTTTTTTTTGGTCCTTGTTGTGTTGCTGTAGTCGCTCAAACGCGCTTCACAAACAACTACCGTGAACCCACAGCGGAAAAACGATCTCACATTGGGGAGGTTCTTTTTTTTACAGAGAATTCCACTTAAGCGGCTTGAAAGAAAAACATTTTTCTTACTCCGGTCATGCCCGTTTTTTTGTGGTTCCCGAGACTTTTGTTTTGGTCTCCTGCAGGGAAAGTGATTGTGCCCGGAAAAGGTTCCGTATTGCTTGTAGAAACGAACCTAGAGCAAAGTGAGGTACGTACCAACAACAAAGAAAAAGAAAAGAAACAAAAAATGAGAAAAACAGAATGAAGCACCACTCGAACAAAGAAGGTTTAAATAGAACGCACCAGAAAAGCACGCATGAATTGCCGGGCAGGATCCGAGCGAGTCGTTAGTGAATGCGTGAATACCCGTGAAAGAAATCTCGCAAGTGTGTGTGTGTGTATGTGCGCACTTTGTGAAAACATTTATCTTATTTTTCCTCCATCCTTCCATTCCTCTGAGCTGGGGTTCACACGTCTGCCAATGATGGTACACACTGCTTGCGGGCTGAGCAGCTCGGTTCTCGGTGGGCTATTTTCGTTCCGGCTTTTCGCCTTTTGGTTTGGGTTTCATTATGTCGATGTTTTCTCAACAATTTCCACCCAGTACTTGCCTGGACAAAGTGGGCTTTAAAGCGATGGGAGTAAAATCTTAATTAAGCTTTCGTTTCAAGGTACGATGATAAAGTATCGATATCATATTGGTTGAAGACGAAGCCACGAAAAGTTTCGAACTGACATTCAAATTGTTTTTGAGAGCGTAGTTTAGTCTAAGTAGTTCAGTTTTCCAAATTCTAAGTATATGCTGTACAATGTTTCTGAAAACCGATTTATTCGCTTTTCAGTAGAAAACTGGTTAAAGGTTAAAGAAAGGTTAAAGCCAATCGCAAGTTTGGTTTGCTTTCGAATCGAACCTGGTGTATGTTTACCTGCTATCGTTTTCGTGACCATTGCATTTTGTTTACTCCGGCATTGCCGTTTCGCGTGGGTGAGAAAATGATCTGGCGTTATGGCGGCAGGAGAAGCTGAACGTCCCCCCAATACCATCGAGCGCGGCGCCGGAGATGGAATGCGAAGCGATTACTTCCTGTTCGATGGACCGGACCGCCGGATTGCCGGTTTGCCGGGAGCGTGAAAGTGGAAAAATTTGAACTTTTTTCATCCATAAAACTTCAATGCCCTGCCGCTCGGTGAGCCGAACCGTGCAATCGATTCACGAGAAGCGCCCAATACCGTAGTCCTTGAATTCCGGGCACACCGCAAGCATCGGTGCAAAATTGAAACAGAAACACGTACCGTCGTTTGATTGTGAACTTCCTTCCGGAGTTTAGCCGCCGCCCGGCTGTCTGGGCGCGGGGTGGTGGGAAATTGTTGGGAAAATTCCCCGCAACCCCGCTTCCGACGGGTGGAAATCCATGTTGAATTCATAATTCTGCGTCGGCAAAACGTGGCCGCGTTTGGTGCACCTGGGTGGATCATCGAATTTAAGCTAATTTGGGGAAGTTTTTATATGTTCCAGTCATAGTTACTTTTTAAAACTTTTGATCCACCATAGGTTAGACGCGTCCGCCTCAGAGTTGGTTCTCAACAAGATGACATGACAATTTGTACCTCGTATTGCAAATTTGTTACCGAGTTGAACTTCTTTTTTCATGTCTTAGTACTTATTCATGATTGTACAACATTCCAATGCCTTTTATTTTCGGTTGAACGGTTATCGACCCTAACCGCTGGCACCAAATGTTTCCCCTTTGTTCTAACTCTATGAAACATTTTATGGCGATGAGACATTTTGAACTGGAACTTAAAGACTTAAATGAAAGACTTATCAACGTAATTGCCCTCTCAATGTGTGTATTTATTCATGTGTGAAACTTTGTATACCTTTGTTTGCACCAGTCGTACGTGGAAACGAAATAGATTTTTCATTAAAATTTGCCAGTCACAGACAGATTTCCTAGTACTTAAATGTGACCCAGAACATCAAACAAACGATCATTCATTCCTTCAAACGATAAATATTTCAATTTCATTAACGATAACGAAAAAACGAACCCGAAGAAAAAGGTTTGTAAAGCAGGCCTTGGAGAGTCCGGCCTTGGAATTGCATGAAAAGCGTACAAATTATCCCTTTGATGTCGATCGGGACCTCTTCCCCCGGGTTTGTGGTTGGCCGCTTGGAGGGATTTATTTTTTGATGAATTCGTTTCCACGGCAAGATTTCGATTGATCGTTCTGTCGAATCGCATTTATCATTCATCAGTTATTTTCCCGATGATTTCCCCCCTTTTGCCCCGCTAATGGAGTTTGTGTGATTTTATTTTTCTTTTCGACTCAAGGTATCGTACCGTCTGACTACAGGTTAGGGGCAAAAGTGATAAACAATACCCTGGTTTCCATGGTAGGCATTGTTGTCCGATGAAAGATTGGTTGAATTTTTTGGTCCTTGTTGTTGGTGTTCGAATCCTAATGACCTTCTTGGGAATGGGCAAAATATTCCGCCACTCCGTAAGAAGTTGTGCCCTTTCACAGGCTTACGGTCACGCGTGGCTGAAAAATATTTCCCGCCCAAGTGCATAGGTGCTTTGTCGGCAAGCAAGCAAAAACCTATCTCACAACCAACCCGATGAAGTGATCTCTTCCATAGCGGAGGGTGCCTCGAAAGGTAGCGGATGCAACCTCGGGTTTTCAGCTAAGCCCGCGAAATGGATGATGCCTTGGGGGCTCATGGATTGGGAATTCCGGCCGATGGTGTTTATTTCTCCCTTTCGCATCCCTTCACGCAGAACACCCTCTCGACGAGGAGGCCGGCGTGAGATGGTTCTGGAAGGGAAAAAGAAGTTGAATAATGCTAAAAGCATCCTCGGCTCATCCGGTACCTTCTCATCACTGTCCAACACCCGAAGGTACTGACGGGAACCGGCCGGGGCAGGAATCCTTCGCCGAAAGCATCTGCTTCTTGACGGATTCCGGCCGGCTCGAGGGCTCGAACTTATCGGCAACATGTCGATAATCGGTTTTTATTTGTCCAATCATCGTTCGGGGTTTTTAGTGCGTCCTATCCGTCGACTAGCTCGTCCGCTCTCAAAACCCGGATGCGGAATGGGGACGGGACTTGCAAGGGGCGGTGGCACCTAGGGCGGTGGCTGGGAAATTGGCCAGTAAAAGCCTTTAAAATATTCATCCCCGTATGCGCACATCGGGATGGGTCGGGTACGCTCGTCCCCCATCGCACCCCGGCCAGGCTTGCCGGATCTCGAAAAGGAAAGGATCTTTTTCATGCGCTTTTTACGAACTTCGAAGTAGTAAATTTCAGGCACATGAAGCCTCATCCCGACGGTTCGGAAAAGTGTCGCCTACGAGCGCACTACCGCTGTTCCATTCATGCCGGCTGATGGGGGGGGGGGGGAAATATACGACGCTCAAAATGATGCCACCTATTCAGCGAGTAATTGGAAATCGAAGCGGATCCTTTTCTTTTTTTGTTAATTTTGCGAACCAAACTTTGGTTCACTTTTATTGAAACCGTTTTTTTCTTCGCACCTGCCGATGCTTTTCCGGGTGAATGGTGGACTGGAGCGGGGGAACAAAAAAAAACGCTGGATAAAACTTTAGGTCCCCCGAGGGTTGCGTTTCGGCAGCTTGTGATTTCTTCCCACTCGAGGGTCCACTCGGCAGTCTTGTCGATGCATACGAAGAAAAAAAAAACAGAACCCAGAAAGTAACCTAATTCGCGGGTCGAAGTATCCGTTTATGATCCGGCATTGGGGCCGTCGGGAGAATT